>NC_071114.1:18415000-18622500 GCF_024256425.1 Clarias gariepinus | reverse complement strand
CTAAAAATTTGCTCTTTAAATGATTTAAAAAATGTTACAACATATATAATACGATATGATAAAATGTGATGATATATGATATGATATATAATATGATATGATATGATTCAATATCATATGATAAAATATAATGTATTATGATATGTTAAGATACAATTTGATACAATTAAATAGAGTATGTTTTAATATCTTCTGGTACATTACAATATGATGCAATATAGTATGACACAATATGTCATGATAGATGCAATTCGATACAATTTAGCAAATGTCATACTGTCACATCACTAATTTGTGTAAATAATACAAAAATACCTTCACTTAAACTTAACCATAACAGCACCACTGATCGTAGCACAGCTTTAAACTCTAGGTTTATATTAACGCACTTGTTCTAATATGTAATTTTTCCTATAGTAGCAGCAGCTAATGCTCAAGGACAGAAAACCCTGTGTAATAATTGATTTGGTGAAATTTTCTTTTAAGAAGGTGTTGATTTAACATTTGAGGAAGGAGTTTTCAGTGTAAGCACTTTGTAACTGTCAGAGGTAAAGTAGTAAAGAAATTCATATTTTCCAAATATGCCAATGGACAAGATATAGGCGTCATTTTACAAACAATTTTTCCCACTTTTTACGTACTTTGATTGTACAATCTGTGCTGAAGAGTATGCAATGTATGCTACTTTTATTTTCCCTCCTCTCCAAAATTGAAAATATTTTGGAAATAATAAAATAGCATACCTGAGTGAATCATCCACCTAGTTTACAAAGTATATTTCATGTGCACCTTCCCAGTGACTGCTGATATGTTATAGATGTGTCAGTGAAAGAATGTATAATCACCTGACGTGAATCTCACTGATAGACTGCATGTATCTGGTCTGAGTTTAAAAGAATTCAGCCATTCTTCTGATTTCACACCATTCTATGTCCTTTTTATGACCACTGGTGGAGCTATTGTGCTCGCTTTTCCAAAAATTCGAATTATTCTGATTTTCAACAAATTTCACAGAAAATAATCTGAAATAATGTAAAAAGCAAAACATTATATATTTCAAAGTTGGGAGCAGAACTTAGCCCTGCCTGAACATCTACACTATTTATACTAGCTATATGTCTGGTTAAATGTCTAGTAATACTACTTTATCTCTAAAAAGGCAACTACAACAACAACAAAAATAAGAATAACAAAAATAATAATAATAATAATAATAATAATAATAGTAATAATAATAATAACTGGCCGTACTAAATTGATCATGGTTTTTAGCCTTAATATACTCGACTTGTGCAAAAGAGTTAAATGGTGCTTGATACATCTGCAGGATGTCCATAAACAATATCATATATCAGTATTTTTAGAGCTTTATAACCTTCCCTTTGCTCTGTGGCTTCAATTTTCCATTTTAAGGCTGTTTTTCTCTCACCAAGCAGTTTTAAGCCCTTTTCTCTCACTGAGTGTTTTCAACCAATTCATCTCAGCACTCTTCCATATCAGAGATTGGAAAGCACCAACTACAAATGAACCCATGGCCTTTGTAAGGGATAAAAAAAAACATGTTTCATTTTCAGTCACATGTATGTGCTTAGGACGGGCAAACAAACACCCTGATCATCCACTTTCTGAATAAAGCCATCAGCGTATTTGGCCGTGGCCTTCACCACCGCTCTTGCTCTTCAGTTCTCTCACTGCTATTTCAAGGCCATGTTTCTGTGTGGTTGTGTAGAGTCTGTCCTTTGATTGACATCAAGATTTTTTTTATTACAAACCAAGCGCAGCCTGAGCCTTACACAGCATACACTTCTGTTCAGTGAATTTAGTTTGTCATTTATTTATGTGGTATGAACGATGGTGTAACTGAAGCTATGTGTAGTAGCCCCTGCCCATCACCCTAACCCTGCCCTTTAACCTTCACTCTGAAATCTAACCCAGCACGCTGAGCAATATCCTTTTTTTACTCTATATGTGGGAAAAATCTGGTTTGCCAGCATAATTCAATTTTGCACAAATAAATATGTTCATCTAATCATTGTGTATAGCCATTCAGATGAGAGTACGACTACAACTCACTTTTAAACTTCACATGGTGGAGATTCTCATGTATATGATATAACATAATAGAAAACCTTAAGAAAAGTTTAAATCTCATGAAACTCAATATTATGTCATAAAAAAGATCCAGAAAGGTTTCCAAGTTAGAAAAGTTTTAACTATGTATAAATAATTATCTACTGTAAGTGATGGGCCCCTTGAATCTATTATACAAGTGTACAGTTTACTTTTTTCCCTCCAAATACACAATTCTTTTTTGTGTTTTAACTTCTATAAAGCTACTGGAAACCCTTTCTTCTGCTTCTTTTATTCTTCAGAAACGTGCCACGAGTTTCTACCCTCTGTTTTCTGATTGGCTAGGAAAATTCACTAACTCAAATTGACCTTTAGTGGCAGTTCATTTAAATCTACAGACACTGAAATGACATGTTCGAGTACACAATGTTAGCCAAACATTAGATACCATAAAACAGGAAAAATGCTATCAATGCCTAAAAAAAAGTCAGTCCCATTTAATTTGTATTTACCCTAGTGCTAACATGGTTGCAAGAAAACCTGGCTATCAGTAATGCTAACTAGACAGCTAAATTTAATTTGTCCTGGTTACCTATGGTGCTAAAAAAAAATTGTGCATATAGAAAAGAGTCAATGAATTATGTCATACGAAGAACAACTGCTTTGACTTTTAAAGTCCTCTAAAACAACAATTGTCTTTCTTATTCTGATCTGGATATCATATGGTACATCTCCCTCTATGACTAGGATGTTTCAAATACGTGCACTAGGATTTTTCTTCCTCTAAATGCATCTTATATTTATGCTCACACCACTGGAAAAAATCTCCATCATTTTAAAGATCCCTCTCGATCTGTCCAAGCCAAAAGCCACTCAGAAGTAAAACTGAAGGACTCTCGATAATATTAAGACACGTCCCAGCTCGGCTGATATCTCTCACCCGTCTGCTCTCATTGTGCTCCTGTCACCAGCCGTGCAGATTTATGACACACAATTACCACGTCTGCAGTTGCCACCTCATAATCGCGGCTATTATTTAACGATTGCAGCGATAAATTGACTCTTGCTGCTGTTTATCAGCCACCGGCTCTATTTTTTTTCCCTCTGACATGTCGTCTGCTCACAGCAGGATTCCTCTTAATGGTTGGAAACTGCAACCTCTGGAGAGGAAAAACCTCCAAACATTACAGAAAAAAAGCAAAAGCAGACAATTATCAAGGACCGATGCTTTTCTGCGCTGTGCTACTGCTTGCAGGCTTCCTGATTGCTAAGTCACATCAATCATAAAATGTGGTAGTGGGAATTAATCATTGTTTTAGATGGAAAATTGCATTGGGATGTACACATGATGCACTTTTAATTCAAATATGGGAAAAGGTCACAAAAGAAAAAGAATGATATTGTCATCAAGGCATTTTTCAGTAGCACTTTATATTAAGTTACCTAACTAAATAAATTTAGATTTAAAGCTACACCATAGTGCTGTTGAATGCTTGATTCTGGCTGGTCAAGAGGCATTTATTAATTTAAACCTACAATGCAAATATTCAGTAAAGCATAAAATTATTTAGGACAAGCTATTATCAGGGAAAGATCCACAACATGGCGATATTGTTACCACCTCAATGTTTTTTCCTTTAAACATCAATTGGCAAATGAATAACTTTTAATATGTATAGACAATCCAGATTATAAAATGAATAGATATTTATCTATGTATAGTAATATTTATTGTTGTGAAATACCCACAAGTTAGGTCCTGTTTTCAGTTACATTGTGGCAGCTACTAACAGTTAATCTGTGATTTGCAGATGCACTCCTGTCTGACTTACTGCTGCAAAAAGGGCAATCATACATGTACAGGAAATAACTTCTTTTATGAATGTTTTATGGCATTAATCATAAGCATGAATGGATTTTTAAAAAATCAATTTTTCTAAAATTTAATGACGAAAATAATTGTAGTGACTGCTGAGGTACTAATAAATTAAAATGAAATAAAACAACATTTTGTGTTGTTATACATTTCAGCGTTTAAGTGGGGGATATTGTGTATATGACAAGTCTATATTTTGCATAAAGCACAAACAATTTGTTTTAATCACTCACACTTTTTTCACAAAAAAAAGACTGATAATACATACATTAAAAAAGAGAGAAATACATAAAAAGTTGTAAAAAATTATTTCTTAAATAAATGAAAATGCAGTAAATGCAGCTAAAAATGAATTTAACAAACAAAATTTTTTTTATGATTTGTTATAATATCCTCTTCATAAACTATTTCATTACATTATTCAAGTTAAAATATTCTTGTAATTATGTTAACAATTCTGTTTAGCTAATGAGCTGATATTTATTCCAAATATCAATTTATTATAAATTTCTTTTTAGGTGGTGTTATAGTCATATAACACCAATTTAATAGAAAGGAAAATTATATTTTTAATTAAGACAGTATCCATTGAAGCAATTTTTTTTTCTAATTTAATAATATGATAATATGCTGTATTTTATCATGGGCGGTTTGTTGTAAATATCATTGCCATGTATGTCAATTATAATGATATAAGCTGAACTATCAGCTTAAAGCTTTAATTATGAATCTGTGTCATGTATAAATTCTTTATTTAGACAGAAATCTCATCAATGCTTCTAATTACTGTTCTCAGAGAGCAAATACTAAACACACACTGCTCTGTAAAAATGGTTTGTTCAAAAATCTTTGTCATTCCTGGATTTAAGTGTAGTAATTGTCACAAGTGCACTTCTTAAGATATTAGTGCATTAACTAGCTCAGGTGTGAGCAGCCGACCCTGAAAATGACCAAGAACCATTTTAGGACACTTTGGGTTGCAAGATAAATATCTTAGGTCAAGTGATCATCTTAAAAACACACTTTTCACTCCTTTAAATGTAGTTAATTATATGGTATAGGTTCCCCAAACCTGTACCTTTGTGTGACCTATGAAGGTGTGCTCTGGTGTCTGACACCAAGATGTTAGCAACTGATTCCTTAAGTTTTGTAAGGTGGGGTGCGGGGTGGGGTCTCAATGGATTTGATTTGTTTCTCCAGCACATGCCACAAATCCTCGATTGGATTGAGATTTGGAGACTTTGGAGGCCAAGACAGTATCTTTAATGCTTTGTCCTGTTTCTCAAACCATTTTGTTCTGTTCGTCAAACCAACCATCAGGAGATCGCTTTTAATATGGAATATTGTTGCCAAGAAGAAGTGTATTTGGCTTTCAACAATGTTTATGTATTTGGTATGTGCCAAATTAACATCCACATAAATACCAGGATGCAAAGTTTTCCAGCAGAACAAAACAAACTCTCACACTGCAACAGCCAGCTTGCCTTTTTTTCATAGTGCATCCTGGTGCTATTTCTTCCCCAAATAAGCAATTAGACCAGAATTTTTCAGACCAGGTCACCTACTTCCATTGCTCCATGGTCCAGTTTTGACACATTTCTGCCAAGGAGTATGCATCAATAAGCCCTGAGTGTTCATAACCCTGTCACCAGTTCACCAGGTGTTCGTTCTTGGAGCAGTTGGGTAGGTACTAATCACTGCATGCCATAAGACCTGCCATTCTGTATCCTCCACCCCAGTTCTCTAAAAATCCCAATTTATCCCGTGTCTAAGTTCCTTAGATAATTACACTTGCCCATTTTTTCTGCAACAACTTGAACAAAAAGAGGTGACTGCTCACTAACTGCCTAGTATATTGTACCCCTTTACAGGTGCCATTAAAACAAATTAATCAATGTTATTCATTTCACCAGTGTGCATTTTGTCTACATATGATTCTAAATCAAGTCTTTACAATTTTAATTGCATTTCGTTATATAGTTTTATAATTTTTGCTTATAATAATAATATATAAAATATTATATGAAAGAACAGAAAAATGAAAGAAAAATTAAGTAAAGTAAAAGACAAAATCAAGAGGAAGCAGAGGAAAGGAGGAAGAAGCAGAGGTAAGCAAGGGTGAGCAGAGGGCAGGAAGCAGGAGAAAGAAGGTGGAAGCATGGGGAAGCAGGATTTAGGGATGCAGGACGACACAGATGGAAGGAAGAAGCATGGGAAAGTAGGCAGTAGAAAAGATGTGAGGGAAGTAAGGAGTAAGCTGAGGCAAGCAGAAGGTACCTTGGAGGGCACAAGGGGAAACAGAAAGAAGCAGGAAGGAAAAGGAGGAAGCTTTCATTAGCGGCATATGCTCCTCGGCTCAGCAGGCTGTAATAGGCAGCTGACGTTTTCCCCTTTTCCACTTAAAACCCTCCCCTCACTTTAACACTCCATTAAACTGCCCCTGAGGGGAACTTCACACACATGCAGCATAATTGGAGCAAATTTGTCCTGTAACCCTGTGCTAGGGGTGAACCTAGGGAGAACAACAACTACAATGGTATGTATGCTGTGAACAGGACATGGTGCTGATTTATTAACATTTTATTACTGAGTAATTACAGATTAATAGCAGTTTAATAGGCAAGATGAGAAATCAAATTATTTTTTCTGCAAATTAAATTTCCTACTGATAAGCAAAATGGGTAATGTGTTTAAATGAAATAATTATTAGACAAATTATTTACATAATAAAATATTAATTTACTAAAATAATAAAATAGGCCTAATTGTTTAATAAATGTAAAATGTATTAAATTGAGTAATTGATATAAAACTATTAGAAATTTTATAAATGAATATAATTATTCTTTTAAAAATAGTAACATGCTTTATTCTCTAAACACAAGGATAATCTGTTCAGTATTTATGCAGAAGTTTAAATTAAATTATAAAATAATAATAATATTAGTAATAATAATAAGAAGAAGAAGTTTTAAAGGGTCAGTAAATAAAAGTGTCGAGCTGATCAGGTGAAAAAAATGCTGAATATGAATAAAATCACTGCAGGCTGCATTTCTGTGACCAGTGCTAGGGGGTGACAGAGAGGCGACTGATTAACTATTCTATTCAAATCCAAATTGAATTTACGTACACTTCCCTTGTTTTTTGTTCCAGTGCAAATTTTGACATTTCTACAAACCAAGTGAGAAATCGATTCATTTGAATATTTCTCTCTCTGTGAGTTGATTGTTAGTGAAGCCTGAAGCGTAAAACTCTTTCTCTCTCTCTCTCTCTCTCTCTCTCTCTCTCTCTCTTTATCTATCTCAGAAAATAAAGCACAAAACTTTGGCAGGAAGCTTTTTAAAAAGGTAATTCATGCATGTAAATAAAGTGTGTGCATTTGCATGCTATTGTTTGGCTCGAGAAAAGAAAAACTCCACAGGTTTGTACTCAAAAAAATGAATCATCTGTCAATCATCTACATGCAAATGTCACTTCTTCATACTAACTTTTCATTATGGGAAAGTTTTTAAATGACAGCTAAAAGAGATTATATCAGTTCACCCACATCGCAGAGAGAAAAGTGATGAATGCTGCAATTTTTAGTGATCACATGTTTAGAAGACGAATTTAAATCAGTGTCAGTCCTCATTGGCTCATTTTGGTGACTTGTTGGCGAAAGTTTGGGACTCAACATGCTAACTCTAGACAGTGCTAAATTAAATCACAGAAAATAAAAAATGGATACATTTAAATTATACATGTTAAGTGCTATTTTCCAGGTTAAACTGAGAGTTTATGTAGAAGAAGCAGAGCAAGACACAGAAGAGTGATACACGGGGAAGTCATTTCCGTGGCAGTTCACTGTTGCAAGAATCTCAGGGGAAAACACACACACACACACACTCACACACACACACACACATACACTCACCTTTTAGAGAGCGTTCCACTTGAACCGGGTGAAGAAAACGCAAAAGACCTCTCTTCTTATCCTGCTCATCCTCTTCATTTAGCAGCATACGTTAGCTGCGAGCCAAGCTGAGATCTCCCATGATCCAACAAACTTCCATCATTATCATCATCAACATCTAGATCCATCCTGCAGCAGAGCATTAAGCATAGCATCCTTCTTCTTCTTCTCCTTCTTGTTCTTGTTGTTCTTCCTCTACTCCCGACCGTGCTGCGTGAAAGCCCGTCTCATGCGTGTTCTCTCGTTGCAAAACAAACACGCACGTCAACGTCTTTTTCAGCGGCATAACCCCGCGAGTCAGGCCTGTCTCTGAAATGCTTTTCTGCCCCACAACACAGACGGCTTTCATTATCTTCTCACTCGCAGTAAGGCCTAGCTTTAAAAGCTACTGATTTCTTTTTTTTTTCCTTTTAGCCTCCTACACAAAAGAAGGGCATTTTGTAAATTACTTGCTCGTTTCAGACCAACAAAAGGTACTTTCATTGAAACTCGTTCCGTCCCCCACCACCATCACCACCCCCAGCACCACCACCATCACCACCACCACCTCCTCCTCCTCTTTTCTCCATTTGATTTTGTTCAAATTTGATTACAAGGATTGAAAAAGAAAAAGAAAGAGGAGGAAATAAAAAAACAGATGGCATCCTCATTCAGCGCCCTGAATGGTTTTTATCTGGGTGCCTATTTAAACTGTGGCAATCCACAAGCATTTCAGCTGGCTACAGAGAGAGAGAGAGAGAGAGAGAGAGAGAGAGAGATGGAAAAAGAACTTGACAAAAATTATTGGTTTGCCATTTCTCATAGAACTGGCACGAAAAGAAAAGGCTTTCTCTTACTGCTTCTCTCTCTCTCACTCTCTCTCTCTCTACATCCTTCTTTTATTTTTTTTCCTCCATATCGCCTGCCTGGATCAAAATAATAGAGATTAGGTATTTCATTAGAAATTATAGCTGGATATAGAGCAAGCTGTCATATTAATAGCAACCTGCCTGTAGCCCTTCAGCATGCGCTATTCACCTAGACAAAAGACGCAAAGCGGGGGCTGCATATCGAACCTCTGATTCAGGCCTGATCAATTTTCTGTCATTCAGAGAAACGCAGGGCTGATTTTTAACAAAGAGGTTTGCACAGGACAGATGACCGGCCTGCCAGGAGACAGACGCCTCCTCCTCCACCACCTCAACATGAAAAAGTGCTCCAACTAAACTCGACGCATTCTTTCAGCAGAGAAAGGACGAGAGACATGGGCTATAATTCCCTCTGTATGGCCCAATGGGCATTTCAGCATGCACTTGTTTTTCAGCTGGAGATAATTACAGGCTGAAAGAAAAGGAGTAGGGAACAAGCTGAGCTGCATTATTCCTCGGCTCGCTGTAAACAGTTTGGATGATGAAGCAAGGACCAACCCGGATGCGGGACACGAAAAGTGTTCTAGGGCATTTAATCGAAATGTCCACTAGAGATGTAACTGCATGTGTTATTTCAGATAACGTGTTCTAACCAGTGTTCCAACTTTTATTTTTCTAGACAGAAAAAGGTTATCAGGATGTCTGGGTAAGATTCAAGGTCTGGGATCCTCTGTGGCACCATCATCACATTTCCCATCAGTCCTCACAGACTAAAACAAATCACGTGACCCTATCACACGCCCTCCTGATCACTCTCACCAGTTTGTTTCGCCTTGATTTCCCTATTTGGTATCCCTATTTAAAGGTCCCACTTTTTAGTGTTTAGTTGCCATGCTTCAGTTGTGTGCCTGCTATGAGATGTCCCTAACTCCTGTTTTGATCTATATATGATTCTTGTTTTAACTTTTGTTTTGCTTGTCTTTTAATAAATAAAAAAAATTTTAATCACTAACTGTCGACATTAAAATGGTTGGACGAGTCGGAGGTTTTAACTTTCATGCTGGTAAACCTTCAGATCTAAAGCTGACCAAGCAAAGAACAGGTTTATTAAGGTTAACGTCATGTGTGGTGTTGAGTGATTTATTTACAGCATTTGCTCATTCATCCCAGTTGGGGATTGCGCTATTTAAATTAGGATAATAGTTTATTACCAGAACTGTTTTATCATGTCAAGTTCAAGTTGTCTTTTATTGTCATTTCAACCATATACAGTTTAGTACACAGTGAAACGAAACAACGTTCCTCCAGGACCAAGGTGCTACACGTACATACAAGATAAATAAACAACATAAATTAACAAAACTAACCAGCTAACCGAGAAACCTAATTAGCTAACTAGCTCAGACAAGGCAGATATTTTTGACATATCTTAGTTGAAGACAACATAAAGTGCATGTGCAGATGTGCAAACAAGGAGACAATGCGACAACATGACACATTTCGATACTTCGTGGTGATGAGGTAATGAGGTAATGATTTGAGATAGTGGGAGGCGGAACAGTAAACAGTAAACATTCCATGTAAGCAGCTGCTTTTTTTTTTTTTGCAAATAGCAAGTAATAAATATTGTGCAAAAATCATGGCTAGATTCAAATAAAAAGAATACATCTGTAAGTGGAATAAGGAAAATCTAGTGCAATCGATTAGATTAGATTGATTAAAAAATGTTGCACTTGTGTGCACTTTGTTGTCATTGTGCTAAGTGCATGTACAAAGCCAGTGAAATGCAGTTAGTATCTAACTGGAAGTGTATAAGTACACTATACTATAATAACCCTATTTACAATAAATGACAATGTGGTTAATAAGGTTACGGGTCCATATGCACAGGGGAGGGAGTGATTAATGTACAGAAGGTGCAGTAGGTATTGAGGATATGGTACATAAGTCAATATACAGAATAACTTAACAATATTGTGCAGTTGTGCAGTTATGAAATAAATTGAAGATTAAAGAAAAAGCTGATACTGCCTTTCTAAAATGTGTTGTTGTTTTTTAAAAAATGCTTTCCAGTGCTTCCACGAACCGGAGTGCTAAGGTTAACTTCTATGATAAACTTTGTCTTCCCTGACACTGATTTTTAGGGGGGTTCCCCTAATTTAGTTGTATCCAATTCCTTCCCGTAACTAGGGCACTCCCACATTGAGGCTACTACCAGTCAATCAGGGAGGGCCGTAGACTATCATCCGACCCACATGATGCAAGCTGACTGCATTTTTTTTAACTGCTCGCTCAGGCACTATTGGGGCGGCGTAACACACTTGGAGAACAGGGCTATCCACTCCCTCTGCTTGTGTGAATTCACAGATGCCCATGATTGGCTGTAGAGTCGTGATTGATGTGAGAGCACTATGTGCCTCCAATCCCACTCCACTTGGCCAATCAACTCTTTCCAGGCTCTCAGCTGCGAGAGGCTACAGCATCTCCCGGGAATCGAACCAGTGACCTCCGAATGATAGGGCGAGCACTTTTTCACTGCTCTACCACCTTAACATAATCATAATCAGCCTTAGTTAAGCAGTTGAAATACATTTACATTTGGGCATTTGGCAGACACTCTTATCCAGAGCAACTTACATTTTTATCTCATATACATCTGAGCAGTTGAGGGTTCAGGGCCTTGCTCAAGGGCCCAACAGTGGCAACTTGGTGGTTGTGGGGTTTGAACCTGGGATCTTCCGAACCGTAGTCCAATGCCTTAACCACTGAGCTACCCCTGGAAATACACAAATTGTTACATGTGGTTCACAGTGTTTTCCATTTATGTTAAGTGTTAACAGGACTTTTTTTTTTAAAAAATTAATTTTTTGCACCTGCAAACTCTTGCAGGCTTGAAGGATGTTGCCAAGTGAGGCTACAATTCTAGAAATGCTGTATTTATTGTAATATTGTGCAGTACCATGCTGTGATGGTTCAAGCTGTACAGTAAACATCCGAAGAAAGCCATCATCTTTTAAAGCTTCCACTACACTACATAACTAAATCTTGAATGGACTAAATCTTGAGACAGACTAGGTAAGCTAACCACTGTCTTGTTTTAAAATTATGCATGGCTATGAGGAGAGTCATCACATCCGTATTGTCTACACTGATTCTAAGCAGGGTGCATGCAAATATGAACAAATATTTACGTAATGCACAACAACGCTCATCAACGTATCTTTTCAGGTTGCAATCTAAACACTGTTACCTGTTGACATTTATTAAATATAACTAATAGTTATATATAATATTGCTATAGTATTATATATAATAGCGTTTCATCCTAAATTGTCAAGCACAATGTCTGGGTAAGACTGGCACCCTATTTATCAAGACAAAGACAGTTCAAAAGGCATTTCCTTCTTTTCTTTTCTTTAAGGAAAATAAAACTTTATCTCAAAATATTTTCACTTACTGTTGCTTTGACAAAAGAGAGAGGGGCTTGTTTATTTTGCGATATGTGTAGTGAGCATATAGGAAGGTCCAGCAAGGTGGACTAAGGCTAAGTTTAACGATATGGATAAGAATTAAGATCCACATATTTAGATATGGAAATATAGATATGAATACAAATACAGAAACAAATATGTATTGTAACGGGTTCGACCCTCTGGCCACGGGCGGCACCCCCCAAGACGAGGTCTTACAGGAAAAAAGGTAATTTATTTTGATAAATAGGGAAGAAAAGTGTTAAAGGAGGAAGGATAGATAGGGAAGGAAGGTTGTGCACGTGCAGATCTGGTGGGCAGTGCCCCGCTGACATGTGGGCAGCATGCGCGTGGCAGCATGCGCTGTCTCTCCTCTCAATGGATGACCCGCCATCCCAGCTCTCTCTGTGGGCGCTGACTCAGACGGGGGCCTCTCTGACGTCCGGCGGCTTTCCTCGGACGTGAGGCCTTGACGTGAACCTTCTTGCGGCCTTTTCCTCTTTGCCGGCAGGGTCACCATAATCCAGCTCCGCTGTGAGAGCTGAAGAGCCGCGAGAGCTCCGGCAGTGAGCTTGCAGCTGTCCTTATAGCGGCGATCAAAGGCGTACTCGCCTTTTTGAAGTCCCTGGGTTGCGTTCTGTTGCCCCGCTTGCATGCCGCTCTTCCGCATTCAATAGGGGAGGCTGTCTATTTAGTGAGCTTCGGAGTGAGCGAGGAGCAATTTTGATATACAGACACCGACACAAACAGTATAATGCTATTAATACGAATACAGATACAGATAAGAGGAATTTGTCTTTAAGTAATACCTTGATAAATACCCCTGGCTTGAATTGACCTTGACAGTGAATACATACAAGTATGTTTGTAATCTTAACCCGTTTTAGACATTGTGCTCTTTATAATAAACATCACATTATGGAAATTCTCCTTCAAAAAAGTAAAACAATTAAGGGAAAGTTTACTGATACACAGTCAACACAGAGACCTTGGTCACATACTGTACATAGTCAAAATTGGAATAATTGTAAAAAAATAAAAAATAAAAAAAAGCTTGGAGGGAGATCTGGCATTTCTTTAGGTATGCATTACAATGTATGAAGATCTACTACAATAAAAATCTTGCAAAAGAAAAAGACTGAAGGACTAAGTGTTGATGACAGTTAAGCCTCATTATTCAAGTATTAGGGATGAATTTTTAATAATAAATGTGGTTGTTCTTTCAGATGCTCCTATTGCTCAGCAAAAAAAAAAAAAATATGTTTTTGGTAAAGGTTTTATATCGAATGCCCTTTCTGATTTTTATTTTTAGTTAGACTTGGACCATCACTGGGAATGCCCTGTTGCCCCTGTGGCTGTGTAAGGGCACTGCATTAGAATCAAACCCAGGCTTTAAATGCAGAATAAACTTATTCTCGATTGTACCTGCCTGCA
Source organism: Clarias gariepinus (assembly GCF_024256425.1). NCBI lineage: Eukaryota > Metazoa > Chordata > Actinopteri > Siluriformes > Clariidae > Clarias > Clarias gariepinus. The sequence goes on along the minus strand of NC_071114.1, from coordinate 18,608,850 downwards.
CTGTTTACTAACAAATTTAGACCTTCCAAAATATAAACAAATTGGTAATTTAAAGCATAGTGAATATGATTCAAATAAATAATTCACTAACTGTCCTTCTCTGTATATTCTTATGTTAATGTATGTGACCTTTCTTTCTTTGTCCTGCAGGTTATGCATTTGCTTAAGTTGCTCGATGATGAAGTATATTTCCTTGGTGGTTTAGTGTGATCATCTCTGAACAAAAGACAATAGGAGCCAAAGGACATCAAATTCAACTCCTGTCACGCACAGCAGATTCCAGCTTATCGTCCATGTGGGAGCATGAGAGAAAACATAATAATAATTCTTCTATGAGAAATTGTTTATGACATGATTCCTGGTAGTGTGCATTATAATGTAGATAAAAAAACAACCAGTTCTCTTTCCTAAAAAGACTATCTAGGGTTAGAAACATCTTGCCAAACCATGCTTCCTCAACAACAATCTTCAAAATCACAGGATGCACAGCAGTGTTTGTTAGCTTTATTATGTTCAGTGTAGTTCTGACTTTGCTAAATCCGTGAAACAACAGTCACATAGTGGGAGCAGTCCAGAAATTCAGGGATATTAAAAGTCATGTAGTGTGTACTGGACTTTGAGAATTTGAATATGCTCCCCATTTGTCTTTAAATATTCTGTATTCATTGTCAACTTTTGATGTCGCTAGTATTTTGAAGCTGGCCTCTTGAGCTACCTTTGCTACATAATTTATATTAATTCATGTGACTGCGTAAGCAGAGCATCTGCTACAAAATCTGTGATTTATTTAAAGACTACATTGATCAGCCCTGCTACCACATTTTTTTAATGTAAAATGTCTGGCAGTCTGATTCTATGAAATATGATTCTGGATCCACATTTAAAATGCAGTCTATAAGATAACAAGCACCGATTAAAGGCGTAATTTAAAGTGAGATTTCATAATCTCATAAAAATAAAGACACAGCGTTAATTAAAAAAACTATAGTGGCAATGTTGAATAATGTTAACCCATATTAAATACAAAAATACAGTATTAATATTTGTATTACATTTTATTGTAATGGATATGTACTGTATATTATACAATAATCATATCCCTATGACACATGGGATAAACCTTTGTATTTATGGGTTACAGCTTTAGGGCTCTTAGAACATCCTGCATATTTGTCTTTGGGATCGAAGAAGAAGAATGAAAATCAGGTCTGAAGTGGTTAACATTACATCAGACCTTAATACAGCTTAAATACATTCAAAGACAAAGTTAGCGAGTCGTCTCTCATGTCTGAATGAAGCCCTGATTTGATGGAGCTCATTACAGCTCAGGCTCCGCAGGCGTGGAAGAAAAAAAACCTAAACACACTAAGCAGATGTGGCAAATCTAATTTAATGTCTATAATCATGGGCCTCTGCCTTAGTTGCGCTATTTATAAAGTGAACGGGTAAAGGTTAAATGTGCCTGGCGGCAATCCAGGAAGCATTTTCCATCCTGATGTACATCAGTTCAGAAAAAGAGAGAAAGCCAATAAATGCAGAATGAATTTTTTGCAGGCAAGAAATAAAGATTTGTGTCATTTGTAGCGTTGCAAGACTGAGCTACAGTTGTCTTAAATGAGAATTAAATAAAAACTCAAACCATTCATTTATAGATATGAAAGCATGCACTTTAGGAACTATACTGACAATAACTGAAACATTGGGTATGTACTGTACTGTATATATAATTCAGAATTGCCTTCCACAGCTCCAGGGTCTTTGGTTCGATCCTGAGCTTTAACATGTCGCCTTCTGGTTCTCAGGACAAGGAAAAAGTGCTTACTAAATTGTGATGTCACAAGCAACATGTTTTAAATCATTTTCCTGTATAAAACCTTTTAACATCTTAGCAAGAGAAAATATCATAAATACACTGTATGATTATTAAACCACTGTTTTTGTATTATTACTTCTTTTCAAATTTAAACAATCTATACGTTCTATTGGCAAGTCATTTTACAGGATATTTTAAGCATTAGTTCTACAAAATGATCTGCCATTAGAATAAAAAATTTAATGTTAGAAATAAAGAAACATACATAAGAACAACAATTATGATAGATCAACGGTTTTTATGTAGGATGCTTAACAGCCAGAGAAAAGATTTCCCTGGTAAAAACCTTTCCCCCTCTCTCTGAAATGAATCCCCATGTAACAGTGGATCCCCCAAACTAGTGCACTGGAAACACTTTGTTTTTTACCCAAGTGAACTTTCATATAGTAATGTGTTGCTAACCAGTAATTCAGAGCTCCTGGGGAAAGGAACATACACACACGAGACCCATCTGATTGTATAAAAATGTATAAAAAGTGAATTTTGCATAACAGGTCCTCTGTAACATACTTGTATATCAGATTTTCACACAGTCCAGAAGCAGCATATTGACATGACATAGTATATTACATGACAACTAACAGCTGAGGATGGTAAAAGCTAACATGCAGGGGTGGCACCAAAGATTTCCATGCCAGTCGCTATAGTTTCATTTCACCAGTTACAATACCATTCTGTTTTAAACACAAGGCAACATGTTTCACTCATAAAATATAGATGCGAGGTTAACAAGCCAGGCTACGTGAATATGAAGAAAATACGTCCCTATGCAAGGCAAACTCGGAATTTGGATTGCATAGAATAGTTTTACTCTTATGATTGTGTTCTGTTATTCTGTGCAATCCAAATCCATAAAACTCAAGACTGTTATTTTATTTCAAAAAACAAAAATTGCCCCTAGATTAACAGCTACTTGAATATTGAAGATTGTATAACTACAAGGGCCAAATTATCTCCTTAAACTTTTATGATTAAATAAGTAAACAAATTAGAGTCAGATTCAAGGATGCACTCTGGGACGTCTTTTTTTCCATGATTAAGAAAAAAAAAACTTTTTTTTTTACTTTTTAAAAATAATTTATTGTGGAATTAGACTACTTACAAACCTACAGAAAACCTTAAAGCATGTTAAAATGTGTGTCAATGCTTATTTAAGCTAATCTATTTGTGTTAAAAAAGTTTCAGTTTATTTTTATGTTCATATGTGCTCAGCCTTATATGATGCTCAGTCTTATATGACACAATCATGTGACAATCTGTGAATTTTTATAACCATGACATAATTTCCAAAATGGTGTCTAATAATGTGTCTGGATGGCACAATTAGCAGAATTATTTAGTTATTTTTAAAAAGGCTGGTTTTTTTTTTTCTTACTAAAAGGTTAATTTCATTTGACAATTCTTATGATTAATAGCATCTCACATTTCATATGTAACCTGTTCTGACTGTTCTAAAATTATTTATGTAATAAAATATTGCCGTGACATACACCAGACAAAAGTTTGGACACATCTTCTAATTAAAGGATTTTTGTTTAGTGATTTGTTTTCTATACTCTAGAACAATACTGGAAATTTAAAAAACATTAACTAACACATATGGCATTAGGTAATTAAGTAACAACGGTCAGTTGCAATTTAAAGATGCAAAGGACAGATGTTTTGGAATAGTTCTTGCAAAGACAGTATTGCCCTTTTTGACAATTGCAGTGTCAACTGGCTTTCAGGGAGAACTTCCCAGGTAAGACCGGCCCAAAACTTACCTCTGCTGCAGAGAGGAAGGTCATTTAAAGTTACCAGCCTCAGAAATCAGCAATTTACTGCACCCTAAATTAAAGCCTTTAAGAATGATTTACAAAGCATAAGTAGCAGACACCGCTCAATATCAACTATTCAAAGATTATTGCATATTCATTACAATGTAGAAAGAAATGAAAATCCGGAAAGTCGTCACACACCGCAGGAAATTCGAAAACCCCAATCAGCCTGCAGGAGGAAACCCACCAAGCGCAGGTAGAACATGCAAACTCAATGCACAAAGACTGGAGGTGAGATTCAAGCCCTTAACCCTGGAGGCGTGGAGCAACAGTGCTAACCACTAAGCCACTATGCTGCCTAACTTATACGGTTATCTTATAAATTATGCAGAAAGATTTTATGATAATGCAGATGTAGCTTATGGTTTAGATCCCCGAGTTGTTCAGTGAAGTGAATAAAACTTCATGATCAGATAATTACAGCTGACATGAGTAAAAATATCGACTCAGAGGCACGTTTTTGGCTCACCGCATTCTCTGAGCAAGGAGAGAATCCTTATCATCATCACAGGTGGAAATAAATGTCATCTGTTATACAGGAAATTAAATGATGATAAATTTTTTTTTCCTCAGTATATTCATTTGTACATCAGCTCTAAACCAGGTTTATAAGATGCCATTTGTAATTAAAACAAACTAAAGACTTACAGATTTTTTTAGTCATCCAAACATTAATTGCAGGATTATTATTATTATTGTTATTATTACAAGGGTGAAAGTAGTTTTTAATTCTTCTTCTGCTTTAGAATGTCAGCTAACTTCAAGTTCTGGAGTTGAATCCCAATTGGTGCTAAGTGGAAAAATAGCGCACTATGTAGGGTGTACAATCCTTTGTTCAACGCACAACGAGTAATATACATGACCAGGGGCTAAAGAGGCATTTGGCATTCAGCCTTGTGTTGGAAACTAGCTAGCTTTTTAGCTGTAAATAAAAGAGCACAGATGGTTTAGAGCTGATTCGGAATAACTTAGAAGTAATTATGTTGACGCAACGTTATTAGATGTGTTTTCTTGCCGATGAAGGTCTTTCTGTAACTGATTGTGAATGTGGGCTTTGGCAACCAGCTGACCGGCCTACTTTCACTCATGCTGGCGACCGACAGTTAGTCTAATTAACGGTTATTACAACACCTGTGAAAATGTATATTTAATATACAGTCTCAGTGCTGTTACCATCTATTATCACCATTTGGGATAGAGGAATGCCTTTTGTCCAATCACATTGTTGGGTCAGAACTAACTGTGGTATAATGAGCATAGACTGTATAATGTTCATTAAAATGATAATGAATTTGAATCCATCATCCGTACCCTACACAGCCCATGTAACATGCTAACATTAAACTATAACTATTCCTCTTAGCTGGTTATCTAAAGAGATGCAAAGCATCGTTTAATTTTAATTTGACTTAGTAACATTATTTGAATGTAACTGTCTTTTTATTGCAACTTAAAAACTTGTTATTCTGACTTACTAAAGCATCATTATGAAAAATGATTTAAAGATATTATCTCGCTATTATCACACATTACATTCTTTACTAACCTGTAAGAAGGACTTTCTTACTAGACATTACATCCTACTATCACATTATTCCAAAACTAGCTAAAGTACCCGTCATTAACAGGAAAAAAAATTTTGGAAATAGTTTAAAGGTTAAACCTAAACATAAGCTGATCAGCTTCAATGTAATTAGTGTTAGTGTTTCAGGTTGAAGTCTGTCTTTCTGTACGATAGAACACTCTGCATGACTTATCAATACAAAGTAATACATTTTTGTAAGGTTGAGTAGGTTGAAAGCGAGTAACTTGTTAGAAGCTATAAGTAGATTATTAAATCCAAAACATAACCATTCATAACATCACTTCAACATTTTGATTTCACTTGGGGTGCAGGTTAAAGGTCAGGCAAGTATTCAAGAACAGTAGCTTTTAAATTTAATTAAAACCGTTCTTTTCAACGGTCGATTTAAAACGTGCCTGCAGTTTAATGCATGTACAGTTTGCTGTCAAAACCTGCAGTTTATTTTCTAGCACATAACTGCTCATTACTTCACCTCTAATCAATATTTTGATTTAATTTATGGCACTTCAGGTAAATACCAAAGTATGCTTTTTAAACTTTCTGCAGAAAGAATAAACATAAATTGATCTGTCCATTCATCTTTGAATTTTCAGTTTTCATAGTGTATTTGACTTTTTTTGTTGGAGTAAGCAATGCTGTGTTGGACTTGCCCTTGTTTCTGTGTCTTCCGCATACTCTGTCTAACACAGTAGCTATAGTGTTGATTGGCTCTGTTAAGTGACGTGAATAGCCAAGCCCATCTTGGCTCCTGGGAAAAATACCAGGAATGGGCCAAAATACCAGCAACAGTGTGAAAACCTTGTGAAGACTTACAGAAAACATTTGACCTCTGTCATTGCCAACAAAGGGTATATAAGAAGTATAAAAAGTATTGAGATTGAAATAAAATAGATGAAATTTTGTTATTGACCAAATCCTTATTTTCCACCATAATTTGCAAATAAATTCTTTAAAAATCCTACATTTTGATTTTTTTTTTCTTATTATTTTATCTCTCATAGTTGAGTTATACCTATGGTGAAAATTACAGGCCTCTCTCATCTTTTTAATGGGAGAACTTGCACAATTGGTAGCTGACTAAATACTTTTTTGCCCCACTGTATATACAGCATCTCGGGGGGCTGGAAACCATTCCAGGAGACTTAGAGCACATGGCGGGGTACATCCTGAACAGGATGACAATCCATCACAGGGCACACACTCACATACACCTTCACACAATATGGGCTATTTGGGAAAACTAATTAGCCTAATCTGCATGTCTTTGGACTTTGGGAGGAAACCGGAGTACCCGGAGGAAACCCTCCAAGCACAGGGAGAACATGAAATCGAACCCAGACCCTGGAGGTGCAAGGCGACAATGCTAACTTATAATTATTACTATTATTATAACACAGTAACTCATTCCAATATATTATTAATTTGTTATTTAGAAAAAGGCGTTATTATTTAGAAAAAGGCGTTATTAATGTGTCACAAAAACATTACATTATAGTGAAATTCCTGGCATATCTTAGCTTGTTAGGAAGCAGGGGTCACTGCTAATGAGATATAGATGGTTAATTGTCATTGGCTGTTTCCTTGTCAATTAGAACCAACCAATCAGAATTGGTCTTCTTCCATATTTTATGTTTTTCCCTTTCAACAGGTTCAGATCACTCTGTGAGGCATTTACTAAAGTCTACTTTGAGGCAGGGTTGAGAGGAGACATTGTTAGTGCAGTCAAGCTGCCATCCCTGTTTTCTTTATGTTGGTTATGTAACCTCAAAAACCACTAATGTTGGGCTTTTTTTTTTGTAAATGGAAAAAGGCTACGTTTTGTTTTTTGAGTTAAAATGTTTTCGTTATTTTTATTGTAGAATATACCCACTGGTATTAATGCATCCACAATGTCTCAGAGATAGAATTCCACATCAGTAAGCATGTTTATAGCAGGAGTATAACACATAAGCCATTAGACAAACAACTGACAGTATTTCTAACAACACTTTGTTAGAATAAAACGAAGGATTAAATACTATTTAAACTAACAAAGCAAAAAGGCATCTTAATTTAGTGCTTAGTAATTTTTTATCTAATTAAACATGCAAAGATACTATAATCAAATATGATCCTGTGCATTCACAGCCAGTCCAAAAGGGAAGAAATACGCCTTTAAATATGACCTAATGTCACCGTGCATCCTCATGATCATCAGAAATTTAACCTCCTTTTCAGAGATTTCATGTTCTAAGGCTTTGTACTTCAGTGTAATCCATATAAGAACTTTATCAGCTCTGTTACTTCATTAGGCACAAACTGTTAAATTGGTGCATAATGATAAAGTAAGGATAGACGATCAAAAAGTTAAAACATTAGGATGGTATCACATTACAGCAAACTTTTAAGCACTCATACAGGAGGTCCCAATAGAAAATGTGTAAAAATGTGACCATTTAATGCCTATAACACAGTCATAGATACGAAACTCTTTTATAAATCTCAAAAAATGACAGGTGACGAAGAACACTAGGATCTTTATATGCTTCCCAACGTCACTGGGTGCCAAAAAAAAAAAAAACTGATTCATTAGTGGCACATGCACATACAAAGAATAATTAATTACTATTAATCAAGCCCAAAACAGAAAGATAGCTACTGACACACTGTTAAACATTGACTAAAAAGAGAAAAGAAAGAAAAAAAGAAAGAAAGAAAGAAAGAAAGGTCTCATATTTAAAACATACTGTAACTATTTCTGATTTACCCTTTGACAAAGCATGCAGTCATGTTACAGGTACAAATACAACACAATGCAAAAAGTAGCCAAAAAAACCCCAACAAGGATCTTTTAAGTATCAGAAATAAACATTTCCTTTTTAAAAATGTTGTCACATTTTGTCGCAATATATATGAAAACAGCCTAAAACCTTTTAAAGCAGAAAGAAGTGCACATTACACTGTTAAATGTGTTTGTGCTGGTATAGCAGGAAAGAAAGAAAGAAAGAAAGAAAGAGAGAAGAGTAGAAGGTTAAAAATTTAGCTCAGTATCCCATTACTGCAAACTTTCTCACGAGCATGCTTACAAGAGATAAAACTGTGAGCAATATATAGTACTTAGTGCGTATACATAGTGTATTATGTAGTATATAATACACCTAATACAACTATAACACACACAGTCTTAGATCTGATGCTAAACTTTTTTAGGTCTCAAGTATGATTAAAAAATCAAAAATTCACCATCTCTAGTTAACCCTTTGGCACCGTGTTCAGTCACGTCACACCTACAAAGCCGACATTTGCGTCTAAAGTAGCAGGTGAAGAAGCACACCAGAATTTTTAAATGCACCCCAGCGTCACACAGCGCTCTGATTACAATGAGAAATAACAGCTCCTGAGTGTCACGTTGTGAACCTTCATTATCAAATCTGCATCGTAAACAACCTCGAAACTTTGTTCATTTCATCCAGCATCCCAGAGGACCACAGCCTTTGATATTAAAAACAAACAATTATCCACTGCCAAACAAAAAACATATCCCCAAAATACCTTTTAGATGCCCAGAGGAAGCCCATGGCCAAAGAGATGGCGAAGATATCGTTCTGCCTCACATTCTTACGCTGTTTCCTCTCTCTGCGGCGGAAAGCGAATGCTTAGAGACTCAGTGGCATATTTAATTAGAAGCGAGCTGTTTGCACTATCAGTGTGAGGATCTACCTCTCCAATCTCTCCTGAGTCAATCTTCCCCCATCTCTGATTTTCTTTTATATTTATGCCGGAATATTTAATTGTAGACAAAAGGTTACTCGGGCTGCATTCACCGCACACAGCCGGAATAATCTGCTTTAAAAGGCTTGACATTTCAGGCTTTTCAGAACGGTTGAAAAAAAATTATATCCCTGCTTTTGTTAATCAATGAAGTAGAACTCTCGTGAACAAAAGAATTAAATTGCTTGGTTGGTTTAATAAAAAAAATAAAAAAAACACAGACAGAGCTGCTTCCTCTGGGCTTTTTGTGCATGCAGGCACCAACACTGTAATTCCATATGATTTAGGGGCAAAACTCTCATTTCTGCACACAGTTGGCTGTTTTTTTATATATTTTTTTCTTTTTTTGAAAGAAATCCTTTTGAAGCTCCAGCCAGGCTGAGGACAGATTTATCATTACGGCTGACTTTCACTGACTTGCAGCCAGTCCACTACAATTTACCATCTCCATACGGCATGAAAAGAAAACAGGGTAATTATGCAAATGAAAGGGGCAATAATTAGGATCTTTACTCGGCGAGCAGAGCCATGTGGAAAGGACTTGCCAGTGTTCTTTCAACTGGTTTTCCTTCAAGAGTAGCTTTTTGAGATTTAGATTTATGAACACTCACACCTCCACATGTAGTCAAATAAAATAAAAACTTAAGGAAAGTGGAAACTACATAGTCTCTAGTGATGGGAGTTGGGAACCATTCCATAGTCAATCATCGATTTACGTAACCAATCAAGGATCGATTAATAATGGTATTTACTCTTGTTGTCTCACACCTTGTGACAGAATTTGCCTATCACGCTCTCCATCTTAATATTTCCCTTCTTGGCGGTTTACTTGTATCTCTCGTGAGTGAGCCCGATCAGCCAGCCACCTCCAGGTCATGATGCCACTACAGGCTTTCTGTCTACTCTCCAAGGTACTTATCACAGCGCACCTGAAATCTATCTGGTAATCAACCCTCGGGTTTAAAAGAACGCAATGACCCTCCTTCATCGCTCTAGTGTGCCTGGTGTTCTTTTCCCTTGCAAAGTTCTCTAGCAAATATTTTCCTTTCCTGTTTTTTTGGATTTCACATCTTGGCTTCACCTCTTGAATATCTCTTGTGTCTGGATCAATGTCTGTGAATAACAGACATTGACTGACTGACTCATGAACTTTGAACTTGAATTGCACTTTCAGATCTCTTTATGTGGGTGTTTACTCTCTCACAGATATCTACCAAGAGGGTTTCACTCACTCGATCATTGTCTATATTGCTTTATCTTGTATACAGGGTTGCAGAGGGCCGGGAGCCTATCCCAGGAGACCTTCTCAGTGCAAGAGGGTTTGATCTAAGTGAATTAACCAGCTTACTTGGATTTTTCTTCATTCAGACTCGGTTTTAAAAGATGAATTCACCATTGGACTAATAACTGTGTTCATTCTGCCTTTGACCAAAGACGTCCTGTACTGGTCCTCGTGTCCACTTCCTGGCTTGTTGATCTTGCTGAACTGATGCTTGAGTCTTGAGTTGGGCAATGATGATTTCTTCAACCCAATCATTTAACCCAGCAGACTCAATGCGTATCAGTAGGGACTGGACCTCTCCAGAGAAGAACACCGATTACAATCTGGGATTGCATCTCTACTGTGGCAAGTTTGGACATTTTTGCCTTCTGTGAACCTAGGGGTGATAGAGTAGCCTACACAGAGATGGATAACAAGCCGTTACTGTATGCCCTCGTTGACTCAGGATCTAATCAAAATCTGATCTCGGACACTTTAGGCACAGGAGCTACATATTCCTACCCAACCTCTCAGTTACCCGCTAGCCATTCGAGCACTAGATGGCACCCTCCTATCCTCCATTACATAATGCACTGTGTCAGTCACTCTTTGAATATCAGAATGATATACTGTAACCAATTTGAAGAGATCTCCTTTTTCTTTATGGATAATGCTCAATCCCTCCTGGCTGACATGGCACAACCTACAGTACATATGGATTGGACAATCTAACGCATTTAATCTTCTTTCTGGTACAGCTCATCCTCTTTAGTATACTCTTTATCTTTATACTCTCTACAGAAAATAAAGACAGGCTTTAACACTCCGTCCCGATACTAAGAGTATCTTGTGGTGCCATTTGGAATAGCGAGCACTCCTGCTGTGTTTCTGTTGACTTTTTCAAATTCAAATAAATTTTTAAATGAATGAATTTAAAATGAGATGTCTTTCAACATCTTCGTTAACATCTACCTGGATAACATCCTGTTTTTTTTCCTGTTCCATTAAGGAACCTAACGTTCATGTTTGTCAGGTCATTCAGCTCCCAAAGAACCAGTTGTGTGTAAAAGCAGGGAAATGTGTTCTACTGTGTTTCATTTCTGCAATTTAGTATTGCCCCCTCAAAGATCCAGTTGGATCCAGGCAAGCTGAACACTGTGACTAGACCCCCCACTCAAAAAAAGCATTTCCTTGGTTTTGACAATTTTCATCAGCAGTTAATATGGAATTGCAGCTCTGTGACAGCAGCACCACTCATTGCCCTAACCTCCACCAACATTCCCTTTTATTGGTCTGATCATGCAGAAATGTCCCTCAAAGACCTTAAAGACTGGTTTACCACCACATCTATCCTGATACTGCATAGGGGCAGGGATTGCCAACCGACAAGTTGTGTCCCTGTCATTTCTTTTCTCACCGTTTTTACCCTGCTGAGAGCAATTTTGGCATAGACTACCAGGAATTGTTGCCGATAAAGCAAGCACTGGAGGAATGTAGGCCTTGACTTGAAAGGACCAAAGTCCCATTTAGCATCTAAACTGGTCACAAGAACCTTGAGTACATCAAGTCTCTTAAAGGTGCCTAAACCTGGGTCAGGCCAGATGGTCACTTTTCTTCTCCCGCTTCAACCTTTTTTTTATCTCACGACCTGGATCCAAAAACACAAGACTGTGCATGTTCCCAACAGTTCTCTTGGGCCATAGACCACAACTAGAGTGCAACTTCAGTTGACCGGCCACATCAACAAGTGTACCGGCGACGTCACTGTCCAAGAACATCATCTCACAACCCAACCAGAAACCGTAGATTACTGCGGAGGTGTGTGCACTGCTGAAAACCCGAGACTCCGCCTCCAAGCAGGGGACAAGGTGGCCCTAAGAACAGCAAGGGCCAAACTTTCCCGGCCCATCACAGAGGTGAAGCGTGCACACGCCCAGAGAATCCAAAACCACTTTAGGGACAGCGGTGACATACGGCGCATGTGTCAGGGCATACAAACCAATTATTAACTACAGGACGACATCACCTACCTGTGACAGTGACGGCTCCCTTCCAGATGCGCTGAACAGCTTTTACGCTTGGTTCGACATGCAAAACGACGTGATGGCGAGAAAAAACACCCCTCCTTAAAATGACCAGGTGCTGGGTCTCACCACAGCTGTTATGAGGAAAACTCTATGCAGAGTTATCCCACGTAAAGCTACTGGACCAGACAATATCCCTGGCAGAGTGCTCAGAGAATGTGCTAAACAGCTGGCAGATGTTCTTATCGATATCTTCAACATCTCTCTGAGCAGCGCCGTCATTCCCACTATCACTACCATCTCCCAACACCTGATCGGGAAGCTGAGCCTGTTGGGCCTGAACACCTCCCTCTGTAACTGGGTCCTGATCTTTCTCTCAGTCAGTACGGATCGGGGACTGCATCTCCAGGACCACCTGTGTGCCCTGTTTGCTCTGCTTACATTTCTGACCACATTATCAAGTTTGCTGATGACATGACTGTGGTGGGTGTCGTCAGCAAGAATGACAAGTCAGCATACACAGAAAGGAAGTGCAGAGGCTAACAGACTGGTGTAAAAATAACAACCTGTCCCTGAACATTGATAAGACAAAAAAGAGGTAACTCTATAGGGGTAGCTCAGTGGTTAAGGCATTGGACTACGGTTCGGAGGATCCCAGGTTCAAACCCCACAACCACCAAGTTGCCACTGTTGGGCCCTTGAGCAAGGCCCTTAACCTTCAACTGCTCAGATGTATCATGAGATAAAAAATGTAAGTCGCTCTGGATAAGAGCGTCTGCTAAATGCCTAAATGTAAATGTAACAGCACCAAATTCCTGGGTGCTCCTTGCACCAACACCATGCTCCTTGCACAAGAAAGCCCAACAGTGCCTTTTCTTCCTACGAAGGCTGAGGAATCCCCATCCTCCACCACTGATCTTACCACCTTCTATAGAGGGACTATCGTGAGCATCCTGAACAGCTGCATCACTGTCTGGTTTGGTAATTGTGCCATCTTGAACCGCAAGACGGTTCGGATTCACAGTCCGGATAGTGCGGACAGCAGAGAAGATCATCTGGGTCTCGCTTCCCTCTATCAAGGACATCTACACCACACTCTGCATCCGCAAAGCCACCAGCATTGTGGCTGATCGGACACACCCATCACACACACTCTTTATCCTCCTGTCATCCGGAAAAAGGTACCGATCCATTTAGGCACACACATCCAGACTGTGTAATAGCTTCTTTCCACAAGCCATCCGTCTCCTCAAGAAAAAGGGACTAGACTGAAACACACACACACACACACACACACACACACACACACACAGTAATTAATGTTGTATGTAGCACCTTGGTCCTGGTTTCACTGTGTACTGTGTTCAACCAACTCTATATGGTTGACATGACAATAAAAGCTTACTTGAACTTACCTTTACACAGAATGGTGCAAAAGCTAAGCTATAGTAACTTAAATTCTTTATTCTTTATAACTATGGTGAAGAAAAAGTATCCAGAATGCACATTGTGTTTAACCTTAAGGGCCATGGATACAAAAGCAGAAGGTGACATAAGTTTTTAATCCTGTTGGTGAAGAACAGGAATCTGAGACTAGAGTGTATTAGAATCACATCATCGGGTCTCTTCCACTTCTTAACTGTCCTGGTTCATTTAAGTCCACTCAAACAAAAGAGTTTGGCCTCATAGCATCCATATTGATATTATGGCAATTTTTAAAAATTAATTAAGTTTGTAAATGAACTTAATTTTATTTTACAGTTTAAGCAGAGTTTGACAGTTTGACATTTTAGTGGAAAAAGTTTAAACATTTTTTAAAATAATTAATATAATAATAATAATAATAATAATAATAAGTAGCAGCAGCAGTAATAGTAGTACTAGCCATACCATAGTACTCCGACGGCCAGCTTTCGTTTTATAATAATTTAGCCCTGCTTGCAGTTCTAGAAATAAGGCTGTTAAAATATGTCAACTCTGTATTTTAACCTCATTGGCAATACGCAGATTCTAAAAATCTGTATAACTTATAATGTTAGAGACTTGCACAAGGTAACGAGTAAGGATTGCCATTCCTAATATGGCGTATCTACTGCCGTGTCGCAGGTAGTAGCGTAATTGGCTTCGATTTTGCGACGATTGTTGCGACGTCATGTCCCGTTTTTTGGCAGATTCGAAGTCCTCGTTCCAAAACACGATGAGATTCTGACATTGATTTTTGGTGGCAAAAGGTCGAAAATATGTTATAAATGTTATACTTAAAGACGTGAGGACTAAAAAGAACATTATTGGGGAACAATGGTATGATTTATTTAAAATTGCATATATGTTACTGATGTATAAACTTTATGACCTGATTAGCAAAGCAGCTACGCGAGTAGCTAACAAATAGCTTTGAAGGGAACTAAATATTTAATGACTTGTTATATCTGCGTCTGTTAAATGTGTGTGCTCTTATCGCGTCTTCGTGATATTACGGTTAAGAGCAAGTGACAGAAATGGGGCTAACACAGCTAGCATAGTTAGCCGAGCTGTGTGCCCTTTACACTCATCTCGTTATTTCATACAGTTTATTAGGATAAATAAAAACTTTCAGAACAGAAAAAACACAAGCAAACTGCAGAGGCATAATTTGGGGTAAAAAAATAAATATAATAATAATAATAATAATAATAAAACTCGTTATAACTCGGGTTGAGCGATTTGGCGCTATAATAACGTTATCGTGATAAATTATGTCACAATACGCCTTTCTTCGATCTCACTATACTTTTATTAAAGTTATGTTAAGTAAAGCAGCTTGATATGTAAACATACAATGTGTATAAAACATTGTGGTGGGGTCTCTTGTGTAAGAGTTGTATTGCCAACTTTCTTGCCCAACAAATCTCCCTGTCTATATATCAGAAATCATACATTTAGGACACCTAGAACGATCTCTTTAGTTTGCACGAGAAGACTTTGTTAGCTGAACACACTGCATTTCCCTGGCTATGTGATGCACACTGTCACTCATGGTGTGCGGCCACGGCGTACCGACCAGGACCTCAAGATGCACCTCAGTTTGTATTTTGGATTAAACTTGTTGCTTTGACATTGTGGAATATAACATTCAATTAGTTTTTTGTTATTATCAATCTAGTGTAATCTACTGATAAATTTATGTGCATTTTAAGATTCAAACATGAGCCTACAGCAGACCAAACCTGGGACATGTGCCCCATAAGGGGTCTAGAATGCAAAAAGCTAATCATTAGTTCCATACTGTAACTGGCGGGTGTGATGGTGACGGCAGGGAACAAAAACAACAGTTCTCTTCAAGGACAGTTATGTATCTGGGCATTTTTAACATTATTTGATAAAATTGTAGTATAAACACACTTTTGGCAGTTTTGGTTAATTTCATATTACAGCAAACTACATATGACTCGATTACAACTTGATCATACAACTGGATCGAGTTATTTCACAATGCCAGAAATCATCACTCGTCATGTAAAACCAAAACATCACCGCAGGTTTTTTGTGTGTTCTTGACGAAGTCTATAGCTGTCATAAAATCTTTTTTAAAAACTATTTGTGCATTGAAATGTACTGTTGCCATGGTGATACTGGTGAGGTGTTGTGGCTTCAAAAATAATAAATTTAATTATTTTGCATATTGCAAAATTAGCTCACACTGCCATTATAACAGCAGTGTTGCATTATTATACACTCACTGCTACTGTAGTACTGTGTTTAATCCACCCCCTTCAGGACTGCCTTAATTCTTCATGGCATAGTTTTAACAAGGTGCTAGAAATGTTCCTTAGAGATTTTTGATTCATATATTGACATGATGGCATCACGCAGTTTGCTACAGATTTGTCAGATGCACATCCAAAATGCTAATCTCCCAGCCCACCACATCCCAAAGGTGCTCTACTGGATTGAGATCTGGTGACTCTGGATGTCATTTGAGTACGGTGTCATTACAGTGTCATCACTCACTGTCATAGTAAAGAAACTGTATTCTTCTGGATATTTTTTTCTTTTTCCATGCTCAAATTCACGTAAATCATTTAGTTTCCCTCATTCTGAAGTTCGGTTTGAACGTCAGCAGATCGTCGTGACCATGTCTACCTGTGTACAGTAAATGCATTGATTTGCCAGCATGTTATTGGCTGATTAGATGTTTAAGTTTAACAAGCGGTTAAAAAGGTGTACCCAATGAAGTGGCTAATGAGTTTAGATATAGTATACACATGCACACAGTTCATATAAAAAAATGTAGTTTGTGAAAAAGTTTTTTCTGTAATTTAATTTAAAAAGTTGAAACTCATTCTAGATTTATTACACAACATGTAAAATATTTTAAAGCTGTTTTGTTTTAATTGTGATTATTATAACTCCCAGCTCATAAAAAATCTAACTATTGTGTTGCTACATTAGTTTTTGTAAAACGTACAGTAATCCATTCATTTATAAATTATATAAGTTATATTTTAATGTTATGCAGGCGCCATTTGTTTCTCTTTCAACATAATTAAGCCGTATTTTGTGTGTGTGTATAATTTGCAGGCCAGCACCCTGGTGGCCGTGGGTCTCACCCTTGCAGCAGCAGGATTTGCAGGTTTGCAGGAATTTGGAACTGATGAGTTCTTAATAAATATAAGTGCATGTTTTGTCCTCTGTGCACAGACTGATAGAGAGTCGGGGATAATGATAAAGAGTGCCATGCCACCTAATAATAAATTACATAGTGTTGTTTACACACTACCAGTCATAGGTTTGGACACACCTTCTAACTCCATGGTCTTTCCTGATTTTTAATTCTTTCTACATTGTAAACCAATGCTGAAGTCATCCAGAATATGCAATAATCTTATTTGAACAGTTGATATTGAAATGTGTCTGCTACTTTTGTTGTGTAAAGTCTTCATAATGGCTCTAATCTGAGGTGCTGTTTATTAGTGATTTTTGAAGGCTGGTAAATCTAAATCAACTTCTCTGCAGCAGAGGTAAGTTTTGGTCTTACTTTCCTGGGACAGCTGACCTTTGTGTCTTAAAATAACAAATGACTGTTGTTGTTGTTAATTACATAATGCCATGTGTTATTTCATAGTTTTGAAAAAAAAATCGATTATAGTTCTAGAATGTAAAGAATTGAATTAGGTGTGTCCAAAGCTTTGACTGGTACTGCACACATGTGCATTCACATATACATATCCATACATTGTCAGTATTCTAATAGTAAAGAATTAATAGTATAATGTACCTTCATGAAGGCATTATACAAATAGAAACTGTA
Organism: Clarias gariepinus; assembly: GCF_024256425.1. NCBI lineage: Eukaryota > Metazoa > Chordata > Actinopteri > Siluriformes > Clariidae > Clarias > Clarias gariepinus. Next base: position 18,591,250 of record NC_071114.1, on the reverse strand, counting down.
ATAAATATACAAGTCGAAAATGTAAAATGTTATAAATATATATAATTAGTAATGAAACGTTCTGAAATTATGTTTCATAGCTTTTTTTGCATGTGCCTAACACATTTTTAATTCAGCATGAATCTCATGATCCTGCTTCATAGAAACTAAATTAGTTTCTCCTTTTACAGGTCGATATGCCATGCAGGCCCTGAAACAGATGGAGCCCCAGATGAAGCAGGCTCTCCAGTCGTTTCCTAAATCTGTAAGTAACTTCATAGATAAAAGTGTATAACGGTTACCAACATTTGTGTATTCAAAAACATATGAGTAATGTTTTCTCTGGCAGACATTTGGAAGCGGTTACTACAGGGGAGGATTCGAACCCAAGATGACGAAGAGAGAAGCGTCTCTCATCCTAGGAGTCAGGTACTGATCATGAGTAATAGGGTCTATAATGATTAAACCACTAACCACTATGTGGTGCTGTTTTAGTAAACTAATCAAAGTTGTAATAATGTGATTAAGATCCATCCAACCAGAATCCAGAACTCAACAGCACTGTGTTGTAACATGAGTGGATTGCAAAGTGTTATGTTGTGACGGAAAGTAAAAAAAAATTTTTCTTCCCCTGCCAGTCCCACGGCTAACAAAAACAAGATCAGGGAGTCGCACAGGAAGCTGATGATATTAAATCATCCTGACCGCGGTAAGATCATCTACTGTAACTGTCATGCATGTGTGTATAAGATAGAGGGAGGGACCTTTGACAATACTGTACATATATTCTTATGCCAGTAAAGCTCATTTAATTGAAAAAAAGAAAAACTGGACAGGAATTTTGTTCAGTTTTTCTGATGTTAAACATCATCAATCACATTTAAACCGAAAAAATAAATGTGCGAGTACGAATTCGATGTGAGAGAAAATCTTTCAAAAACTTAATTAAGACTAATCTATGTTGTGTCTGGTCTGTTGTCCAGGTGGATCTCCGTACATTGCAACAAAAATAAACGAAGCAAAAGATTTACTGGATGGACAAGCCAAGAAATAGTTTAATACACACTCAGGGAGTGACTCTGTTTCATTAAACTTGTCAATTGTATCACTGGGGTCATTTGTCTCATTTTCATTTCACAGTGACGATCCTGACCAAATCTGTAATCCAGTTACCTGTAGATATGTTACCTTGCACCCACACCACTGTTTATTACTTATACTTACTGGGTAGAAAGGTTCCCCATCTGGTGCACTTCGTCAGTCTCAGGGATTTGTAAGGTTCAGGGAAGCAAGTATCACCTTTGGACAGTCCCTGTACCTGTCCCTGGCCTCTGTAGATGTGATTAATTCCCACAGGAGCTACATGTACAATAAAGTATGAACAATTATGGCCAGTTGTGGGAAGTGTATGGGAAGGTAGGAAGTGAGGTATGACCAATTCCCTCGTTAGTTTCATGGTAAAAATAAAAAAAGAAAGGCAGAAAGAAAACTAAAATGACGAATATTTGGAAGATCAAAATTTTATTTAAGAACTACCTGCATACAAAACATATTGCACATCAAACAACCAGTATAATCATTTAAAAAAAGACTGGAAACAGTTTACAGAACGGAAAGACTGGAAGTTGATCTTTCAGTAGTCCAATTTATTTCCTGCGTGCAACGTTCAGTTGGCCAAGTTAGTGTTAGAAGAAGAACTGCTTCTGCATTTCTCATTTAAATACTGTACATCTTAATAAATAAACCAAGGCTCTTTTCACAGAAGTCAGTAAATCATTCCAAGAGTCACGTGGAGTGTTTTCCTATTGACGACAGTAACAAACCAGTTTTCCAGACTAACATTTTTTTCTAAAGGGACAGAAATTACAATTCAGTGCAAAAACATCCTTTATCTTCCTGACCGCATTTCCTAAATCACTGTAAGGAACAGGCATGTGCCGATATGATGCTTTCTTCTCTTGGGAACTGCTTATTTTTTTTGTTATTGTTTACAATATTACTGAAGCATCAGTTCTGTCCCATATATTGAAGAAAAAAAGAAAAAGGAATAAAAAAATTAAACATTCCTTCAGCTTTGTCCAAAATTACGGGATTATAGATGAAGTCTGTGCTCAGGTACTAAATTAGAGTCCACTCTACGCAAACAGGCTATTTCTTCCCATGCTACAACTTTCTAATTTCAATACTGGATATCATGATACATCATCCGACTGATTATCGGCACATGCCCAAAATGAAGTGGTTGCATATTAAAAATAAAAAGCAGCTAATCTTCTCTCTGGATTTATTTAGGCCTACAGCCAGCCAGTGACCTACTCTCTGAAGGCACAACATCTGATCATGTACTTAAAACATAACAGACTTCATTTCATATTGTCTGTTAGAAGCCCAGAAAGATCATGCATTATACTTTCTTCTGTCCCATTATCATCTCAATATAATAACAGAAACACTTCTGAGGTTTGTTGGTCAAAAAAAGAATCTAATAAATAGAATAGAAAAACATTGACATCCCTGCTTGATAATTAGAAACACTGCTATTACTCAGGACTGGCCAGCCCTAAAGAGGACTAAATGTCGTCAAAATATGGTATGTTATTAATATCACCATTTCATGTGTTTATGCTAGGCTATAAATGAGGGTATATGTAAAGGTTTTATGTTAGCCACCAGCACATTAGAGGGGCACTGTCCTGCAAAACACTAGAAAAATTTACCTGAATAGTTTTTTCTTCATATCCTAGGGAAAAATGGTATTTACTAAAATTAATGTAAAAAATAATAAACACTGATCAAGTGTCCACACCATAACCAAAACCAACCAATGGTGGCTTTTCAGTCGCAAGCAGTTATCATAAAACCCTGTTATACACACAACATACTGCGGTTTCCATGATGGGTTTGATTGCATTGTTTTAATGCATTAGTTTTGAATACTGTCCTAATAATCATCACCAGTCACAGTATTAATATAGTTTTTGATTTGTCACTGAAGGATTGCTTTTTCCCCCCTCTTATTCAGGGAAATAGCTCTGTTTCTGACTATTGGCAGGAAATATTCTGTTATCCAAAAAAAATCCAGTTAACAGATGTTAGGCCAGTCAGACACAGTGAAAGAGTTGAAAATGAAAATCACATTAGTGACGGCACGTTACCAGGAAAATTTAGTCAACTTGAGATTACTTATGTGAGCTGGCAGTAGAGGGTGCAGCTTCCAGACACTTAAATGTCAATCACTGCAGATAAACATATCGACTGACTCATTTAATGGGGGAAAAACGACTGGTGATTTCCTGCATGATCAATTTTATACAAATCTCAGTTGACAAATTTGTTAAAATTTGGAGGTCCGAAGTTATAACACTTATAATGGTAAACTTGTAAAGATAACTGGACAGAAAAAAGGCTAATAATGCATTGCACTTTGGGGCTTCTTTTATATATTTCGTGTTCTCCTGTCGTACCTGACCCCTGGTGAAGGAACAGAAAAGTGCAGCAGAGAGAAGAATCTGGAAGTCCGTGTGTATGTGTTTGTGTGTGTGTGTGTGTCTATCTTTGGCGAGCTTGTACAAGCACTATTGTAAAAATGTAAAGGTTATGACTGTTTCGAGAGAGAATAGAGGAACAGGTCAGGGCGTTAAGGAGAGTCCGTTAACGACAGTTGGCTTAGCCACATCGGTTTTCCCGCCAGGGGCAGTTTCTGTGGAAGCGCGTGGTGCCATTTCCTGGTCATCAATGTTGGTATCTGGGCCATTAGTGAGCTGTTTCGAGATGCCATGTTCAGATATGACATCCACCTGACCCTGACAGTAGAAAGAAAGTTTTATTAAATTAGAATTTTCTTGTTTTTATTATTATTATTATTTTTTACACAGCAATTTCAAAATCAAAGGTTATAGCACATAACTTCTGAAATAAGTTGAACATCCTTAAGAAAGAACAGTTATCCTTTTGTACCTTACATGATTTTTCTTATCTGTCCATCTACACGTCTGTGTCCACGTGGACAAAATTGTTGGTACCCTTTCGTCAATGAAAGCAAAACCTACAATGGTCACAGAAATAACTTTAATCTGTCAAAAGTAATAATACATAAAAATTCTATAAAAGTTAACCAATGAAGGTCAGACATTGCTTTTCATCCATGCTTCAACGAAATTATTAAAAAAAAAAAACTCATGGAACAGGCCTAGACAAAAATGATGGTACCCCTAGAAAAGAGTGAAAATAATGTGACCAAAGGGACATGTTAATTCAAGGTGTGTCCAATAATTAGTATCACAGGTGTCTACAATCCTGTAGTCAGTCAGTGGGCCTGTATATAGGGCTCCAGGTAGTCACGGTGTTGTTTGGTGACATGGTGTGTACCACACTCAACATGGACCGGAGGAAGCAAAGGAAAGAGTTGCGTTAGAAGATTCTAAAGAAAATTATAGACAAGCATGTTAAAGGTAAAGGCTATAACACCATCTTCAAGCAGCTAGATGTTCCTGTGACTACAGTTGCACATATTATTCAGAAGTTTAAGATCTATGGGACTATAGCCCACCTGCCTGGACGTGGCTGCAGCAGGAAAATTGGTGACAAATCAAAGAGACTAATAATCCGAATGGTAACAAAAGAGCCCAGAAAGACTTCAAAAGAGATCCAAGGTAAACTTCATGCTCAAGGAACATCAGTGTCAGATCGCACTATCCATCGTTGTTTGAGCCAAAGTGGACTACATGGGAGACGAGCAAGGAGGACACCATTGTCGAAAACAAATCTTAAAAAAGCCAGACTGGAATATGCCAAACTACATGTTGACAAGCCACAAAGCTTCTGGGAGAATGTCCTATGAACAGATGAGACAGAAATGGAACTTTTTGCCAAGGCACATCAGCTCTATGTTTACAGACAATTGAAGCATATCAAGAAAGGAACACTGTCCCGACTGTGAAAAATGGAGGAGCCACTGTTATCTTCTGGGGCTGCTTTGCTGCATCTGACACAGGGTGTCTTGAATCCATGTAGGGTCCAATGAAATCTCAAGACTAGCAAGGGATTCTAGAGGAAGGTGCTGGCCAGTGTCAGAAAGCTTGGTCTCAGTCGCAAGTCATGGGTCTTGCAACAGGACAATGACTAAAAACACACAGCTAAAAACACTCACGAATGGCTAAGAGGAAAACACTGGACTATTTAAAACTGGCCTTCTATGAGCCTTGACCTCAGTCCTATTGAGCATTTTTGGAAGGAGATGAAACATGCCCTCTGGAAAACAACTGGAGCAGTTTGCTCATGAGGAGTGGGCCAAAATACCTGCTGAGAGGTCTCATTGACAGTCCCATGAATGGTTTGATTGCAGTGATTGCCTCAAAAGGTTGTGCAACAAAACATTAAGTTGGGGGTACCATAATTTTTGTCTAGGCCTGTTCTATGAGTTTATTAAATAATTTCATTTAATTTATTCCATTGAAGCATGGTTGAATGTCTGACTTTCATAGGTGAATATTCATAGAATTTTTATTTTTTAGTACTTTTGTCAGATTAAAGTTATTTTTGTGACCATTGTGAGTTTTTCTTTCATTGACTGAAGAGTACCAACAGTTTTGTCCACATGTGTAACTCTTAAAAAAATACAATAAAAAATTTGGTAGAATGAATGAAATAGAACTGCCTTTGCTATCCTATCACAAGTGATAATTTTCTTATAGCGCCATGTCCCCATGTGTTTTATTCTTTATACACCACAGCAATTTGGAACCATTACACATACATTTTAAAATGTATTAAACTACACCTCATCTTATTTTTATCCAGTTAAGAGTTAAATAGTGGGGAACATTGAGAAAACATGCTACTTCCCATTTTGATTACTACAACAGTGATAAGTCAGTCCTTCACAGCCTCTCTTTTTTTTCTCTTAAACATTAAGAATAAAAAAGCACAGCTTGCCATGTTAACAATACTTCTTTTATAAATAAACAAATCTCCTTACTGAAAACTTCACCATATTAACTCCTATTACAGAAACGATAACCTATTCGAGCGTTTGAATTAATGTAAACCTGCAGTATTTAACAGTGCCGTAATGTTTTTTTTATTACCAGTTTGAGACTATTTTGTGTCCTGACAGTGAAATAATTATGTCTGTAGGTTAGTCTTTAAAGATTATTATATTATGAACAGGAGGAATTCTGACCTACCAATTCTTTTTTATTGTTCTTCAGATCTCGTGGCGTTCTCTGTCTGCTGTGGGATTCAGCACGTGATATGTAATCAGCCACGGTGACTGCAAAGAAAAACATCTAATTAAAACTTTAGTTTAGAAACCGATTTAAGCATGTTTTATGCAAGTTTAATTAACAGTGATGTGTGCCAAAATTTTTTATATGTACTCAATCAATCAATCAAAATGTATTTATATGTACTGCATATGGAATTAGCACATGCCGAATTAAACTAGCATTAATTAATCCAGCAACACCACAGTGCTGTTGAATTCTGGATTGTGATTCAATCATTTTCAGTAACTAATTCTAAATAAAGAAATTGCTCATGTAGTAAAGTTTCTGTAAGGAGATAACTAACATTTATGGAAGAGTCTCCTGCGTTAGAGCTTTGTAACAGTTTTCCAATATTTTCAAGACAGTTTTTTTTTTTTTGTGGTTTCTGTATAAAATGACACAAGCTGCATTTTATATTTGTATCCTATTAACTTCAGTAGAGAAAAAAAAAGAGAGAATGGTGTGGAAAATACAGGAAACTTTAAATGTAACAATTATTTTTAATAAAACATAAAAAAAAAACTGTAGTCATTGCTGTTGTACAAGAAGAAAACAAGACACCTATTACCTATTAATAGATTATTCGTTACTATGAAATTCACATTTTAATAAAGGCTAAACCTTCTAGTTAACCCATCAATTACTAACAATCTTTAATGAGTGAATTGTGAAAGTCAGCACACACTGGTTAGGATTCACTCCAAGCACACCTGGTTCATGCACTATTGCACTACCTGGCGGTCTCTCCTCTGGAGGCCGAAAGCGTCTGCGGCGGCTACGGTTTTGCCGCTGAGGTTTAAATTCAGGCTCATCTACAGCAGAGTGAAATCTAAATGTTATTCAACCTTAAGACTGCTTCTGTTTGTTGGCATTGTGTGTTTGCATCAAACCAAAGCTTAATACAGCTTACACAAACTTCAAGTAGCAATTAATACTTGGCACTAAACTACAAAAACAACTTAAATCAACTTTTCAGACTCATGGATATGCTGCCTTGTCTGAAGGTTAAAAGCTTTTTTTATTTTTTAATGGGTCCTAATGTCATGTGCCTAATTTACATCAGTGTAAAAGAAGACTGTGTATGCAGGTGTACTTGCCAAGGCCATTTTCACTGAGTGATGTGTTGTCATCGGATTCAGGGCGTCGGCGTCGCGAGCGTCGGCTCCGAGAAGTCGGTTCACACTCACTTGCTTCTGCATCAGCGGTCTGATCCGACTCAGAAGTATCCAAAATACTGTACGGATTCCGATCTGGATCCTTCAGAACTGCCAGGAAAACAAATATATTCTATTATAAAACATTCTATTGGGTTGTCAATTTGTGTCAATAAACCATGATGTGTTCTCTTTATTTAAAACTGCTTATTCAGGAACATATATGCATGGCTACAGTAGAGAAGCAGCTGCACAAGATGAAATAGTTAATGTTTAGAAAAGACACTGCGTTACAGAGAGTAACTCCCTCAGTAGTACTACTACAGCTCTGCTATGTTATTTGAGTGCTTAGTTCAATCTAATAAAATGCCAAGTTCAAAAGTTATTAATAAATATCAAAGCATTCCGTTTATATAAGGCCTTTCTAACACTCCCATGTGCTATATACTTGCACACTCAAAAAGACTGGGGTAACTCGTAGCACAAAGACAGGAGGATTTGTTTTAAGTTGCCTCTTCAAATGGGAGATAGAAGACATCAAGGCTTAGTTTTAATGTTTTTAGTTTTGAATTTTTCAGTCTATGTGGAAATCAAAAATACAGGACCACAGGCTGGGTGTTGATAGGGTAGCAGCATCTTTAATCAAACACAAGCATCTCAGGTGAAACCAAAACATTTTTCAGTACCTCCTAACCACGTGGCTACAACAACTTGCAATCCAAAATGACTGGCCTGACCGGTTTGCTTTTAATTTAAACCTGTGGTGAAGCAATATTCATGGTCCATTCAAACTGCAAAATGAGCAGAATTCCAGGTATCGCTAACACCAGGATTTTTGCAAAACTGTTTTCTGGCAATGTTTTCTACTAAGCATGGGATAGTGTAGCACAGGGTGTCAAACGGGATCTAGAAAGTAGGTGTAGGTTCATGTTTTCATTCCAACCAAGCAAAACCCACACCTGATTCCACCTGTTTAATTAGTAGCTTTTGGCATTCAATAAATTATCGCGTATAGCTTCTGCCTGGTTGAAATGAAAGCCTCAACCTCACATCAGTCCTGTCTGAATCCAGTTTGACACACCTGCTGTAGAGTCAAAGACATTTCTTCAAGATGCAGATAAGTGTATATTTTTTAGTTATTGTACCTGAGCTCATGGTGCTTCCTGACCCTCTTCCAGTCCCACGACCTCTCACTCCTGAGCCACCACGACCTCTGACCCCTGCTGTTCTCCTCCTGTCCCTGGGCTGGATATTGTGCTCTTCCTCATCTTCTCTTAGGGAGAAATCACTCAGCTCATCTCTCCGCTCAGAATCAGTCTCGGAAGTGTAAGAGTGCTCCGAGTTCATTCCTATGGAGAGGATGGACAGGGTTTATTTTTTCTACGTTTTCAACTACACTTGTGGTTATATACTCCTTGCAATACATTTATTACAATTTAAATCTTTAATCTTAAAGAGTTTTTCCTAAATAGGGCATTAAGGAAGACATGAGTCAATCAGTCAACAAGTATGATTATCATAGTTGCAGCCAGATGAGTGTGTAAAGTGTGTTACCGTAGGCTGCACTGTGGTTGGCGGTCCTGCGTGCACGTCCCCGGCCTGTGTAGGAGCGCCCGGAGTGCAGCGAGATGGTTGAAGCGCTTTCATCCATGCCATAGCTCTTCTCTTTATCTTTCTCATTGGAACGTGCTGGAACGGTACGGAAACCCATACCTATCTGACGCAGCTGCTCATCAATCTGTAGCCGCTCCAACCTTAACTGCTCCACCTCCTACACATAATTAGCACAAAATAGTCTTAACTTGTTAGTTAGAATGGCTGTAATGGATTTTTTTAACATTGAAATTAATTGATGTATTAATTGCTTTTCTAACAGCTGACTGACAACTTTTATCAAGCTTTTGCTTAATAAATAGAATTATTTTAGCATTTATGAAAGGAGTCTCCAGTTTCAGCACTTTGTAACTGTCAAAGTTGCTATTGTACAAAAGTAATAAAACAACCTGCGACCTGCTTTTATTGGAAAAAAAAAGAGGTAACTCCACTTCATCACACCGCACAGTCATTAATTTTATTCCTTACTTAATGGCCTCACATGGACCACTGATCACTAAAGTACTCACGAGCAGTACTCACGTTCAGGTAAGCAATGTGGTACTCCAGAAGAACTTGAACATTTCCAATGCTCTCCTTTGTGCCGACAAACGTGAAGGGCACCATTCCCTGTAATAAAAAAATATTAATAATAAAAATTTAAAAAATAAGTTATATAGATATCAGAAAAACAGCATGGCGATAAATACCACTCACTCAAGGGATCAGAAAGCAAATTGTCTTAAGAATGAGATCTGACCTCTTGCCTGGGAAGGTTATTGTCGTTGTCTCCTTCGATCCGTACTCGCACCACTCCAGATTTATCTACGATCTCCTGAATGACTTTGCCATTTTTGCCAATCACCTTGCCTGTGACAACAAACAGTGAGAAAAAAAAAAGAAAAAATTTTTTTAAATGGCTGTGGGGCAGGGGAAGGGGAAAAACAAAACAAAACAAAAAACATACCAACTAGATTTCTGGGGATTTGTACCGACTCTTCCAGGAACTCCAGAATGCTTCTTGCGTTCTGGACGGCCTCAGTAGTCTGGGGTAAATTTACGGTAAAATTAATAAATACATCATTAGGATGCCAATGACTATGATCCGCGCTGACGTTACAGATCAGTACCTCTCCGTAAATCCTGAACGTTCCACTCTCTTCTTCCAGCTCGATGGCTGTCACCCCTGGAATTTTCCTGGCCTGCTGGATGTTTGTCCCGTGGCTCCCGATGGCGAGACCCATCAGGTCCTCTCGCACTGTGAACTCCTCCTGGAACGCTGATGCTAGCTGCTTCGTGCTCTGGGAAATACCACCCTCATATCACAAACCAGTCCAAATTATTCAGCTGTTCATGACTAACCACAGTATGTTTACACGGAAACCTGCTGCATCACCCTATTTGAGTTACCTTTGTAAGAATAATTGAATATTTAATGTCAAAGGTTAAACAGCATTCTGTAGTGCGTTAGTGTAGTGTTGTAGTTTGGCTTTTCCAAATGTTTTGCCCTCTCCTTACTCTAGGATTCACATTAGGTTCTGGTAAATATCTTGTTACCTCTAAGTGCTTTGTGGCTTCCTCGTTCCTGTACATGAGCATGAGTTTAGTGCGGATGCTCCTCAAGTGCATGTCGCTCAGGAGGGACACTCTCTTCACTGTCACCTCGTCTACAGACTGTAAAACACCACAAACACACACACATCAAATCTATTAAATGAGCACTTTTCATTTAGTATAACACATATGGATAATATCTCAAAGGGTAAACTTTCTTCATTTTGAAAAACATGACAGAATGTTTGGATAATTATTATTTTTGGGAAGTAAGCAAGATTTTAAAAAGTATTATTTAAGATGGTAAAGGAATTTTTGGGTGAATAGGGTGACTTTGGAATGAACAGGGTGTTCTGAAAAAGTAAATGAGTATACAAGGACAAAGAGTGAGAAAAAAGTCATGAGGTAAAAGACATAAAAATGTTACTTTTAAATAAGGAAATAAGTTAAAAAGGTGCAAACTAGTGCAAAGTTTATTTTTAACACAAGAATTAAATTTATCAATTAAAACTGTTAGTAAGGTATAACATTTTCACCTTACTAATTTTTTATTATTATTTAATGCAAGTCAAATTATTTACTGAACATAAATTTTAAACAGTGAAACAATGTCACAGTTAGACAGATATTCTATGAATATTAATAATTTAACTCAACTTTAATTTTCTTATGATAAAAAGGTATAAATAATATGCAGTGTACATGTGAATATGTTCAGCATTTACCAGGACAAGCAGCTCACAGGTTTCAGGTCTGTAGACAATTCTGCTCGCGCCTACAGCCTTCTTAAAGTCCTTATGAGCGAGCTCGCTCTCACAGCTGGAAGAAAGAGGAAGAAAAATAAAACTTGAAATAATTAAAGAACTTTAAAGAGGAATTTTGTGAGCAAAAGTGGGATAAAGGTGTAAATAAGCACTTGGATGTAGAAAGGATTCAGGCCTGTATAAAACTGAGTTTAAAAAAAAATCTTTCTTTGTGTGGGCGGGGGTAAATGTAGTGCTGGGCGATATGACAATATATATCGTGGGGACGATAAAAAAAGTGTCTATCGTCCTATTTCTCTTCTATCGTTTCTAACCTAATTTTATCAACGACTAAAGAAAATTTTGAATTAAATAGGCTATGACAAATGTATGATAAAGTCGCTATGCAATGCATACTCTACCCTTTATATAAGTGATAATCAAGAATTAAAATGAGCTTTTTCGCAAAGAAACTCCGTCTTGTGGTTTTGCGACATGACGCTTTACGTTGTTGCGACATGCTTTACGCTAGGTAACTCGTGAGTGCTTAAAGAAGAAGACGCAAGCGGTTGAAGATGAATGCCCGGAGTCGCAAAAAACTGAAACTGCTATGCAGGCAGCAGCCCAAAAAGTACTTTACTGAAACGTGGGGGTACATCAGTGATTTGGCTTCAAGAGCTCTGATACGGAGCAGAAGACAGTCATGTGCAAACTCTGCCAAAAGACTGTTTCCGCACCCGACACGAAACTTGAAATGGTTGTGCACTTTAATTTTTTTTTTTTTAATAAAGTTTATTTTGATAATACTATTTAAATAACTACGATGTGGATAAAAAAAATGTAAAGGCTACTGAAGCTCTACTTCCACCACATCTGTCAGTTGATACATTTATATTGCTAAACTAAAATGTATTTTTCTTATTTGTGACAGTTCAGTTAAATGTCACTTCAAAATAAAGATGATATTTTTGTCAAACATTTCAGAGAATAACTGAAAACGTACTTTATTGTGGGTGGTATATCGTGATATATATCGTTATCGTGATATAAAATAATCCATATCGTGATATATTTGCATTTAGGCATTTGGCAGACGCTCTTATCCAGAGCGACTTACATTTTTATCTCATTACACATCTGAGCAGTTGAGGGTTAAGGGCCTTGCTCAAGGGCCTAACAGTGGCAACTTGGTGGTTGTGGGGTTTGAACCTGGGATCTTACAAACCGTAGTCCAATGCCTTAACCACTGAGCTACCCCCTGACCCCGATATATGATTTTTCCATATCGCCCAACACTAAGTAAATGAGTAAAAAAGTGCGGTTTTATGAGGTAAAGTGAGATTTTAGAAGCTTAACATAGATGAAAAAAGTGAGTTTAAAAGAAAACACTGGGTTTGGGTAAGGAGATTCTTGGGATATAGAAAGGTCATAAAACATCAGATTCAAAGAAAAAAGGAGAGTATTGAGCCAAAAATAAATAAATATTCAGTAACATTGTGTTTTTCATAAAAATACTATTTTACATTAGTTAAACGGTGCAACTAAAAACAGATCATGTCATATTAAACTAAAGTGAGGGGTAAAGTAAGAGGAGATCCTTCAAGAGAGTACATAAGAAAAAAAGGACAATTATGAATAGTAATAAAATACTTTTTTTGGAGGTCAGTGATTTAAGGGAAATTTTGTAAATATAAATCTGTCATAAGCACAGTTTTGGTAACAAAGATTAAATTATGATTAAAAAGAGACATTTTTAAAAAAGACAAATGAGCAAATTTGTGGGGTAAATGGGTTAGAAGAGAAAGTACACTTATGAGCTTAAGAATTAGAAATTAGAAAATAATAATAATAATAAAGTTTTGGAAAGCTGCAGATTTACATTTAAGATATAATACATTTCTCAGATTACTCCCTATAACATCACTAAGAAAAAGAAACGGAAAAAAAGAAGCAGCATCAACAAGTCCACTCACGCAGTCTTCAGATCATCAGGAACAGAAACAGTGCACTTATAGAAGGTGTTTCTCGTCACGGCTTTGTTTAGGTTCACTGGCCGCAGACGTTCAAACGTGACAATCTCATTGTATGTGGCGTCACAGGCTGCGTACTCGATCACATAGAACTAAGGAGGGAAAGAGGAAGTTAAAGCAACTCTGCAGAATATGGCGGTGAGCAGAAAGCAAACAGGCCTAGGACAGCCACATATATACTCACGTCTCCCTTCATCATGCGCACTTTGGCGAGCCACCAGCCACATGGCTCCTGCTCGTTCGCCCTCGAGTATATCTGAGACACAATCAAGAGTAATCACTTTACAACCAGAAAAAGTCCAGTGGTTCTAAAAGCATGTAGTCTCACAGGTGCTCACCTCCACCTCATCTCCTTCACCAATCTCCTTCTTGCAGTCAGCAGGAGGAGGCAAGCGCACGTCTGCAAACGGCACCTGTCTCTCCGGCTGCCAACTTATTAAAAAATAAGAAAAAATTATTACATTTTATTTATTTATTTAAATAGATTTAAATTTAATGGCTCACAATCATAAAAGCACTCAATTTAATTGAATAAAATTTTATTTATATAGCGCTTTTAACATGGAAACTCACTTGTTTTCAAACGAGATAGAGAGCGAATCTTCATGAACATCTTTGACAAAACCCTAAAACGACAGTCGTTTGTTATTTGTCACAGAAAATTAAACAGCGTATAGATTCTTGCTGTGACATTATTAATGGCAAATGACAGCAGGACAACACACAGAGTGGGACGACACAGAGCGAGGGATGACGGAGAGCGGTGAACAATAAATATCTATTACGGAATGTGCATTGCAATACAATACTATTGTGATTGTACAATTTTATGAGATATTGTGATCTTTATTATTTTTAACTAAAAAGTGACTGAATAACAATATTAAACATTAAAACTTGACAGATAAATGTTTTAGTTATTTTCAGTAAATAAACCCTAACTGTCACCATTTTTGCATGGGGCTGCAGAGATAAACCTTACTCACTCATCGTCTATATCGCTTCATCTTGTATACAGGGTCACTGGGGCCTAGAGCCTATTCCAGGAGGTGCAAGGCGGCAGTGCTAACTACTAAGCCTCTGTGCCACCTGAGATAAACCTCCATTTTAAAAAATACCCCTGTACATTTGCATGTGCATATGGCCAGAGAGAAAGTTTTCGCTCATGTTCTCGTAACAGCTAAGCGAGAGTTATCATCTTTCTAACAGCGAATTAAAAATAGACCTGGCCCCTGAATTTATCCGCTCATATCTTCCAACAGCAGCTCATGATCCTAAAATGAACAGCTGACGCTCGAAACAAAGCACACATGCGTAGCAGAACTTCTGCTTGAAACGCAGTGGACAGGATTTCTGACCAGGCCTGTCCTGTAGATACAAAATCAGCCAAATTGGTAAAAGATCTAGTAAAAACAAGTGATAGTGTAAATAGTGTGCAGCTTATTGCAGGTTTAGAATAATTTTGAAATGTTTATTGTACGATACAAGTCCTGCACAATTATTTGCAAAAAACATTAAAATCCCAATATGGACCTATGCAATTACTGTAAGAAGTAAAAGGCTACAATTTATTACAAGAAATAAGTTGTCTGGAATTTGTTAGTTTGTAAATAATTTAAGTATTAGTTGTGATAAACAAATATTGGCAAACATCATTATACTAAGATCATTTGTGCCAACATTTGCTGTTAGCCTGGATAAATACATTTAATATAAAAATGTACACTTAACAGTTAAACATCACAATTTAACATTTCACAATGTGTCAAAATAATCACTGTGGATTTTTTGGGTCAAAATAAGCAGTGCTAAAAGATAATTTACACTAAAAATAGAGGAGACGAGGGTGTAACTGGCTGTGCTGTCTGAGAGTGGGGGGGGCATACTCTCTCTCACTCTCTCTCTTCCCGGTCAATTACAGTGACACCAGCCAATCATGGGCATCTGTGAGCTTATGTATAAAGCTAGGTAGTGTAACTCTCTTGAAAAAAGTTCTATCTTAGAGGAAGCATGTGTTGGCCTTTAACCTCTCCTGTTGGTAGCAGAAACAAACATCTCTTAGAGAAAGGCCTTTTATAAACATTTTATTTTTTACAGAAGAGTTTGTTAGTTTGTTTCTGCTTGTTTTGTAGCTAAATATAAACAAGGCTAAATATATTTTTAAATAAAAGGTTTTTGTTCATATTTTTATACTTTTATTTCATTAATGGTCAAAAATACCTTCTTGAATAGGTTCTAGTAACACCTGTGAACATTAATGTGGACATTTCTATGGAGAGCATTGTATGTATGTGAGTAAACCAGTCTAACCTAAAACTGGCACATTAGTGTGTCCTGAGTAGTGTAAAAAAATTAGAGCTGGAAGATCTCACTGATAAAAAAAAAAAGATATATTAAAAAATGCATCCATACAATTTATCTCTATATACCATGCACAAATAATCCAGCGCAAATATTTTTTGTATATTATATACAGGAGACTTGGTGCACAAAGTCCACGTACACAGACCCAAGGTGGAACCTAAACCCATCGATTCCCACCTGGAGGTCTGAGGCCTGCCTACCTGCCTGCCTACATACATACATATATACACCCTGCTCAATTTTGTAGCATTGCCTGCTTATAGCCCTTTCCTATTTCATAGCTTAATTGCACATATTCTCTGCATAGCAGTGTATGCAATGACAATAAAGTTGTATTAATCTATCTGCAGGATGAAGTGAAAATCACGTGCGATTGCTTCATTTCTAAAATAACTGCAGTGTGTTGTGTTGTCATGTTTATTGTTATTTACCTTCACAAAAATACTGCCAAGAGTTCCATAAATGCTTTACACACCTACACTAATGATACAAAAGCGAAAGTTAATCAAGTTACTAAAAAAGAAACGAAAGTGAAAATGTTGACATTTCTATAAAAACTCCACTCAGCTCAAGTCTTACTTAACTAGCAGGCTGGAAGAAACTGAGTGTCCTTAGTTCTTGAAATTAACTCACAAATCACAAACTGCATACATCGCTGGCCTGTTAAACAATTACCTACATTTAGTTAATTAATTTAGCGCGATTATTACATGAAAATTTATAATAATGTTAACTAGCTATCTCGGTTAGCGTACAATATTACTAGCGTCGAAGGACCCACCTGTAATCGGACGACTCCCAGTTTCTGCGCACGGATTGCCTAGCAGTATTTCACCGCCAGCGCTGTGATTGGTTTACAGCGCCACAAAATAGCTTCCTAACCAATCCTACTAAAGTAGGCGGGGTTTGTCGGAAAACAGGTAGAATAAAATAACACAATCTGAACCGCAAAGCTATGCTAACTATAGTAACGCAAAACCCGTATTGTAACGCATTTTTAATACGACTGGGAATTAATTTATAGCATTTTTGCCTCTTATGTGTTTGAATATTCTAAACTACCCTTTATCATTTGTAAAATAATCAAATGTATAAATATTTTTACCTTATAATAAGCCCCATTGGAGCCGCGAACCTCAACCGTCAGTTCGTCCATTTTGAACACGCTAAGCATTGTGGGTAAAAGTTCTAGAACTATTCAGACTCGCAGCTTCATCGGGCTCGATCCCATTCTCTATGTACACAATGTTTAGGGCACTTTCTGAATGCTTATTTTCATTTATTTTGTGTGGTGGAATTATATAAATTAATTCGGCTTAAAGTCAAATTGCATCTTAGTGTACATTGTTTTATTCCTTGTACACTTGTCTAGAGAGTTAAAAAAATATTTGTGATTAAGCCATTCTTTCATAGGGTTAACTATAATTCTCATCTGGGTTTTCGGTTTACACTTATTGTGTTATGGTGTTAAAAAAAAAAACAGATATTTCTGAAATCTTGAAGCTGTTAGTGAGGGGAATAATTTGATCTATTACATTATATTGTAAGAAGCATGTTTTTGTCGAAAGTTTATAAAGCATTTAACTTGAATGACGATTGTTCCGCAAGATGAGCAAAGATTTTTAATAAATTTTGACTTGGAAAACAAACATGTCTTTGTTTATGAGTATGCAGTTCTTGTTTTGACGCCAGCATTACAGGATTACAACTGAGCCAACGGTTTTTCTCTCTCTTGTGCTGCGGAATTGTGGGTAATCGTCTCCCTTGCTGCGTCTTAGTGCGCGTCTCTTACTGGTTGTTAGAATTATTTTATATAAAAAGGAGTTATTTCGACTCTCTTGCTTTCTTCCTCATAGATCTGATATTAACGTGTTAAATCTTCCCTGCTGCTATCTTCCTGTCTCCTCTTGCATCTGTTCTTTCCCCTCTCCCCCCTAACTTGAGTCAACATCTTGTGATTCGTTTCTGGACGAATCCCCCTCTGACTTCCTCTCCTTTGATTCTTCAGGATCTCACAAGGACATTTACAATGGTTCATGTTCTTTGTAGTAACATATGTCTACGTATGGCACAGGCGTTTGGTCAAACATATAAAAACCTCATCTTTTGCTGTTAATAAACAGAGACCTTTCTAAGAGACAACGTGTGTGCTTATCGAATCGCAGCGGACAGACCGAGCAACTCACTTCTTCTACTACGCAACTTTAAAAACTTTACAGTCGTATAATCAACATCTGTGCACTATAACACTGTGACCACATGTGTGCGCATAAAACACATTTTATTTTGTGTCTGTATGCGTGTGTGTACAGCGCATGTGTAAAGCAAAAGCAAGTCTCATTAGAGAGGTTAAAGATCCAATTTCTCTCTTTGCTTAAGGCTCAGCCTGCTCTTTGTGTCTGTGTGCGCGCGCATCATTGGACACCATGCCACTCACATGCACTGTCACGATTTTTTTCAAAGGTAGAGTGCAGGTTAATTTATTTTATTTTTACTTTATAGCATTCCGTTAGTGTGTTGCTCAATCGAGTGTCATTAGGGAGATTTCTTTTTTATTATTATAATAAAACAGTGTTTTGGGCACGTGTGAGTGAAAAGAGTGGAGGAAGGGCAACTGTGTAAGACGAGAAGGGGAAGAGGGGAGCTTACTTCAGATTCAGACAAACACATATACACAGTGCCTGTGCGAACAAACGAAAACACCTATCTGCCAGGATTTGCTTTTACTTTTTGTAAAGGTAAAGTGTTTTTTTTACTTAATATTTTGTGTTAATTATATTTATGTGTTTATTTTTTGAGGCTGTGGAACGAATAATTTGAGTTTGTATTAGGTTTTCGATTTGGTTTACGAGTGTTTTGGAATACGTGTCCGCTTCCTGAACGAATTATGCTTGTAATCCGAGGTTGTACATGATTTTTGGCACATGTTCCCTCAGGATTTCACTTTCACGTTTAGGACATTATTTGTTAGCAGCATGTCCATTCAAGAATTGGAATAAATTGAAAAACTTAATAACATTAACTTAATAACATTTTTTTTTTTTTAAATAAAGAAAGAAAGAAATAACCACAAGTAAAAGAAATTGAGAAAAAAAAAATGAGTAAAAGAAAAAGTAACCTCCATAACAAGATTTAAAGCATCAGTATTGTTCAATTTCAACTCAAAGAAACATGTTCCCACAAAAAGGCATTTTATCATTTATTTATTGCTATAGCAGCATAACAGGATTTTTCAAACTAACATCAACATTATTCTTTGAAATGTGATGAACACAGAACAAGAAGTGCATGTGATATTTTCTTATATTCTCTCTCTCTCTCTCTGTCTTTCTCGCTTTCTACTTTATAACACATTCCAAAGGTATGTTATGTTTTTTGAGTACATTAATAATACTAAGATAAGTACATGCAACAAAATAGAGTATGTGTCCCAAATACTCTTAACAGTAGTAATCTGGAACAAGTAAACCATCATAAAACATTTATACATGATATCATGTAACTTTTTTTTTTTTTAGTATTACATCATAAACATATGTAATATGTTAGTCATGATCATTTTATAACCCTTCTACTGTAAACAGAGATTTTTATTCAACTGTTAGTTGTTATTATTATTTGTTGGTCTTTCGGCGGCTCCCGGCAAGGGGTCGCCACAGCGGAATACCCAGTCCGCACTACAACTTGGCACACGTTTTACGCTGGATGTCCTTCCTGACGCAACCATCCCATTTTATCCAGGCTTGAGACCGGCATTGCATCCATATTGAATAATTTGTCAGATGAACTTTACAGCACAGTGAAATATTTTTTTGCATATCCCAGTTAGGAAGCAGGGTCAGCCAGGATACATCACCCCTGGAGCAGCTAGGGTTAAAAGCCTTTCTCAAGGGCTTATCAGTGGCAACTTGCGGGTGCTGGGCCTTAAAATCCTGATCTTCTGATCAGTAACCTAGTAACTCACAGCCTTAACTGATTGAGCCATCCCTGCCCTATAAAGATGTGGACATGCATAGTAGTTTATACAATGTCCACATCTTTATTTGTTTATATGTATCTGCTTTTGGGGGTCATTTTTCTTTTTGGTTCTGGCCAGACCCACATATATGACCTCAAACAAATTTGTAGCATAGCACCGTAACTCTGCATGCACTATACTGTATACTCTGCAATAAAGTACTTTTTCTAATCAGGCCCAATAAATGCTGCAAAAGTTAGACCCTCATAATTGACCTGCATATGTTATAATAGTTTTCATAAAACAAATCTTTTATTTCTCTATTACAGCACATTTTATCAACCTCTAGGTTCGATCACTATCAGAAATCCCAACAATACAAGTGCACCTGATACACTCGTATCATAATTTATCCCATTGCTTGATCCTGATTTTAGATATATTTAGATATTTTAACACCAACATTACAATATGTTCCTAGTGTGGTCTGAATAAAGATTTGAAGAGGTTTTCAAACCTTTTTGTTTGACAAAACCTGTTAGTGACACCTAGTGGAAAATCATTTAAACATTTCACCTTGAACATTTCTCCTGCTTAAACAATAACAGTTTCTAGATGGCATTTATTTCCAGGACAAAAAAAAGACTAAAATATTTATAATAATGTAGCCTAATATAAATACAAAGATGATCTATTGATGTAGTGGATCTAATAATTTAGGTATTTGTAACAGTATTTGTTACTGTAAATGCAACATAATATACATTTTACATCTATAGGTTGACACAGTGGGGTACATTCTGGATGGGTTGCCAATCCTTCGCAGGACACAAACACAAAAGGCAATTTAAGAACACAACTGATCCTAATCTGCAAGTCTTTGGACTGTGTGAGGAAAACCAGAGGAATCAGGAGAAACATACCAAGCACAGGGAGAACATGCAAACTCCACACACAAAGACCCGAGGCAGGAATCAAACCCGCACCCTGTAGGTGCGAGGCAGTAGTGCTAACCACTAAGCCACCGTGCCACCTTTATAAAAACCTGGTTGCTTTAATTAAAATTGCTTATTTAGCATACTTAATAATATCAAGTGTGTTGCCAGAATTAAAATGTGTACAGTGGAACCTTGGGCTCATATTCCAAAACACTCGTAAACCAAGTTGGATTTTCCTATAAGAAATAATAGAAACTCAAATTATTTGTTCCACAGCCTCAAAAAATAAATACATAAAAATAATTAACACAAAATATTAAGTAAAAATAAAACAAATTAACCTGCACTTTATCTTTAAAAAAAAGTAAAAATAATAATAAATCTCGACAGATAAGTTTTTCTGTGGATGTGTGTGTGTGTGTGAATCTAAAGTAAGCTCCCCTCTCCCCCTTCTCGTCTTACACAGTTACTCTTCCTCCACTCTTTTCACACGCGCGCAAACACAATGAAACACTGTTTTATCAGAAAAATAAACATGAAATCTCTCTAATGACACTCGATTGAGCGAGACACTAACAAAATCACTGCTGTAAAGTAAAAAAAATAAAACAAATTAACCTGCACTTTACCTTTGAAAAAAATCGCGACAGAGCAGTGTTTCTGTGTAGTGCAGAAAGAGAGTGTGTGTGTGTCTGTGTGTCTGTAAAGGCAAAACTAGAAGGGGTCTATGTGTGTGTGTGTGTGTGTGTGTGTGTGTGTGTGTGTGTGTGTGTGTGTGTGTGTGTGTGTGTACGATGTCCAATGACGCACGCGCACACAGACACAAAGAGCAGGCTGAGCCTTGAGCAGAGATATAGAATGTATCTTTAACCTCTCAAGACTTGCTTTTGCTTTACACACGCGCTGTACACGCATGCATACAGATAAAAATAATATGATAAAATATGTTTTACGCACACACACGTGGTTTTACGCACACACATGCGATCACAAAACTCCAGACTTCTGGTAATTCTCAGAATTTTTAAATCTACAAAAGGGTTAGGGCTTTTTCATATTTAGCTCCAAAGCTCTGGAATAGCCTTCCAGACACTGTTCGGGGAGCAGACACAGTTTCCCAATTCAAAAGTAGACTCAAGACGCATCTCTTTAATCTGGCATACGCGTAACTCATCCCATAACTTCATATTCCAGTACACCTATCCTGAATGCCAACTACGCTAATTCTCTCCATCTTTTCTGTATTTTTCTACCCATCCCGAGGCATCGGGAGATTGTGCCAGCTTCAGTAGACAAATGCCACCCCTCTGAGGTTTCTGAGGCATCCAGAGAAGGACCAGCTCCAGCTGGATTCTGTTTTATGATGGTTGGAGCTACGCATGCTGCTCCTGTGCTTCCAGTGAGCCAGACCCCATCTGCCCTCTGCACCTACTGACTACCGTGCTGAACTGGTCTTCATGTTAATCTACACAACTTCTGTTATATTGAACTTTCACCTGCACAACACACATGATGTTATTTCTATCTGTTATCACCCAGATGAGGATGGGTTCCCTGATTGAGTCTGGTTCCTCTCAAGGTTTCTTACCATCTCAGGAAGTTTTTCCTTGCCACCGTCGCCGTCACCCTTGGCTTGCTCATCAGAGACATTTCATTTATCTTTCATTCATCTAATTATTATCTAGACACATTTTTCTCACACATACACACTACCAAATATTTATTAAAATCTAAAATTTTTGTGAAGCTGCTTTAAGACAATGACCATTGTTAAAAGCGCTATATAAATAAAATTGAATTAAATTGAATTACAGTGTAACAGTACAGTATTTATTATACCAGTAATAGACTCACACTAAGACCCAGCAGGGGAGACAATTACCCACAATTCCGCAGCGCAAGACAGAAAAACCGTTGGCTCAGATGTGATCACGTGATGCTTAGTGTCAAAACAAGAAGCGCATGCGTGATACATATTACTCTGTACTCGTAAACCAAGACTTGTTCATTTTCCAAGTCAAAATGTATTAAAAATCTTTGCTCGTCTTGCGGAACACTTACAGACCGCGTTACTTGCAATCTGAGGTTTCAGTGTATTTCACTTTCAAAACACTTAAGAGAAAGAGATTTAAAGAACAATTTCTCAGTAAAAAAAAAGCATTCTTTATTGATTTTGAGCAATAACATTAATGTTAATTCTAAATCCAAATGATTAAAATGTAGGTAAATTCTCTTATATCAGTCTTAATATACTTATTACGTATATGTATGGGTATGTTATTATGGATACGTATGAATATGTGTAAATTATATAAATGCAGAAAGTCGATGCAGACTGATATTTGTGCAGCAGTAGCGCAGTGTTTCTTGCATGTTTTTCCACTTAGGTGTTGAATGGAAGTGAAGACAGGAGAAACTCCAACTAAAGAGTTCTCTACTGTAAGTTACTTGGTTAGAAGAACTCATAACCTTTTTAAATGTTTACAGTAAAATTCTAGTATTAATTAAACCCTTTGAGAGTTTATATATTTCCAGCTGAATCTGTATATGGACCCTGCAGTGTGTTAATTTAATTCAACACTGCTGGGAATTTTACAACATTACACCTTAGTCTATATTCCTGCCATGTACTTTACCATGTTAAACCTTTGTTTTTCATTTAACTCTGTAGCTTACCTTGTTACAATTTATTTCATAATTGTACACTGTTATTTATCATGTCTTCATTTGACTTCTTACCCTGTTATTGACCATGCAACACCTCATCTTAACGTATTACCCTGTAGTTTACCGTTACACCTAAGATTATGTTCTTAACCTGTAGTTCACCAGGTGACCCCTTAGTTTACCTTCTTATTCTAAAGTTTATCTTGCCTTAAATTTACTTCTTACCCCGTTGTTTACCTGTAATTTACCATGTCACATTCTGGTAAATAGTTTGTATTACTATAGTTCATAGTTTTTATTATATTTACATTGTGCTGTCTCTGACAATGACCTCGTTATTGAATCCATGAGAATTAATCCACCCATTTTATTGTTAAACATGTCTGTATTATATCTGCCCCCGCAAGTATGGATTATAAATATGTGTTCAGTGCATGCCTGAATAAAAAAACACATGCTTTTTTAGTGGGCGGCACGGTGGTGTAGTGGTTAGCACTGTCGCCTTGCTGTGAGTGATGCTTTTTTAGTCTCTCACATTAGTTCCACATTAAGATCAGGTGATGGTCTAAAACCTCCTTATGTCAAAACATAAATATGAATAGATGAAGTGTAGAAATAATGCGCTTCATTTCAGTCATGACTACAAGAGATGCATCCTGAATAATATCTCAGTATATCACTGTCTCTGTTCAAATGTATAGGTCTATCCTACTTAAATTTAAAATTTAAATAAAAGGACACAAAGTCCCAAAGGGTTCGATTCCCATCTCAGTGTGCATGGAGTTTGCATGTTCTCCTTGTGCTTAGTGGGTTTCCTCCGGGTACTCCGGTTTCCTCCTACAGTCCAAAAATATGCAGGTTAGGCTAATCAGCATTTCCAAGTTGCCTGTGGTGTGTGAATGAGTGTGTGAGTGTGTGTATGTGTGTGTGCTCTGCGATAGATTGGCACCCTGTCCACCGTGTACCCTGTCTTGTACCATAAGCCTCCTGGGATAGGCTCCAGGTCGCGACTTGAATACAGGATAAAGCGGCATAGAAGGTGAGTAAGTAAGTGAGAGAGAGAATTATTGAATCAATTATGATTAATCAGTCTTAATCTTCTAACAGTGTCTTGCAGGTATTAGATTTAATAATTTTTTTTATACCCTTTATGTACAGTATTACATCCAAGGGGTAAAAAAAAATTCTCTACTCAGAATTGTCAGAAGTTGATGATTAAATTTTTATAACAGCAGCTCTGACTTCAGTGCAATGGTTTAAGTGGAGAAGTTATGGAGAATATGTTAACAGTTTACGTTTATATAGAATCTTCCAGTGTAAGTACTTTGTTGAAAATAAACCGACTTTATGTTTGCTGGCATCAGGACAGGGGAGTTTACTTTAGTGCCAGGTTTACTGCTTCGTTTCAAAGCCATTTCGGCATTGTAGAGAAGCAAAATAACAAAAATCTAAAACTTGTGTTACTGGCCAAAAATTTATGAATTTAATGTACTGTAGTTAATGTACAGTAATATAGGTCAAAACAGGAACTTGTCTCAAATAACCAACTAAATAATCAACTTTAACATTATGGATATTTTCAGAAAACAGCACACTGTATAACCCATCATTAGAGTTTATAATTAATTAATTAAACCACTATGCTCATAATATAGGAAGCATACGTAAGTATTAGAACTGTTGATTTGCACTTCAGGGTCTGGATTCCTGCCTTGTGTCTGTGTGCGTGTTCTTCCGGCGCTGGGTGGGTTTGAAAGTTCTTCCTGTGCTCTGGTTTCCTCTCACAGTCCAAAGACATGCAGATTAGGTTAATCAGCGGTCCCACATTTCTCATAGTGTGTATATGTTTGTGTGTTCTGTGATGAATTGGCACTCCATCCAGAGTGTACCAGTGTACTTACTCATGCCCTAAGTCTCCTGGGATAGGCTCCAGGTCCCTTACAGCACTCTACAGATGATAAAACGGTATAGATGATGGGATAAGATGATAAGACTATGATCATAATAAAAAAAAAAATGCAAAGTATGATTGCTCTGCAGCAGAAGATGAGGTTGTCCAGGAGGCAGAGCTAGCAACATCATAGTTAAAAGTAAAGGTAAAAGTTTGACTATTCATTCCAGTGGGGAAAAATGAGGAATAAAAAATAACAATCACAAAAGAACAACAGGAGAATTAGAATCATTTAAGCACCAGGACTACATGGAATATGAACAAATTATTTTAATTTCAGCTTAAACTTGTTTCTGTCTTGAGTTTTGCTTTCATATGATCATGGTCTCGAACCAAAGGTTTATAAAAATGAGGATGTTATTGTTTTTTAAGTCTTAGATCTTGTATATCCCTATATGATACGTATAATGATAGGGATGTCACAAATATCTATACTGTTATATTCGACCTGTTTAAAGGGACATTCTTTTTAAAAAATTGCTTTATGCTTTTTAAAATTTGTCCAAGAATTTTTTTTTCCATATGGATGGAGCAAGTTTTTTTGATATATGCAGTAAAAATAAATAAATAAATAAATAAATACACACATACATTTTAGCTAGTTAAGAAAAGCTAACAATTTTTAATTAATTAATTAATTAATTTATTTATTTATTTATTTATTTGTATTGCATCTATCAAAAAATTGCTACATACTGTACATATGGACTTTGTCCCCAAATGTAGATTTTTTTTCCATATGGATAAACTTGCAAAAACATTCTTTTTAAAAAAACAACAAAAAAAAAAACAGTCTAATCATTGATGTACTGCATAAATTAAGCTGTCTAATTAGGTAAGGCCCCCAAAAGGATTTGATCATTTTATTTCTAAATATTGACTTAATTTTATTCTGACTTTATCTTATTTGCCTTTGACTCCATTATGACTTAGTCTTTGCTATTCCTCGAATTAACTCTACCCACATTTAAAAATCTGCTGAAATAATTTAGCTAATTTTAATGCCTATAGCTCACAGCCTCTTGTTAATCTACATATTGTTTACCTTAATAGATACTTTGTTAATGCACTGACAATAGAGGAGTGCACAGCTAGAAGTTATATTTTTCACTTTAAAAGACAATTAATGTTCGGTACTGTTTGTGTTAGCTACATTGAGTGTTGACAGAAGCATGAGGGCAGGTTTGGTTATCAATAGTTATAAAATCACTGTGCAATTCGACTTCTGCAGCTCTCAGCACACAGAGTATACCAAGGTGTCTATCTGTAATACAGTGTGCCAAAATATATATGGAATATTTCAGGCGCTGTGTGTGGCAGTGAGTGGGAGTGTGTTAGTGCCACATAAGCCGTTATGGTGGGGCTGATAGCGAGGCCTCGTGTTCACACTAACCAGTTTACCAATTCCATTATGCTAAGCCCGTACACACTCGCTGCTGATGAACGATTAGAAAATGCGTAATCTCCCGTGGCACCATCACCGGACTACAACAGGGAAATTTCATTCATCCTATCCAATTTTTCTCCTTATTTAAAAAAATAAATTACTCTCCCTCAGTAATCAGATCCATAGCAGGGCTGGTTCATGAGTTAAGCCAACTTCCATTACGCTTTCATCTCTTGCTGTATTGCACAAAAAATGTTTTAAAATCACACGTACACACTAAGAAACTCCAGAGCTCATTTGCCAATGCTCTCTGTATTATCTTTAACCAAAACCCATCAGGATTTCTAAAATATTGCAAAGAGAAGCTGTTAAAGCTTAGTTTACACTCAACCTGTACGAATATCTTTATTTAATTATAAAACCACAAAACTGTAAATTAAACATAATTATCTGTCATGATGTTTGTCAATTGCCCATAAGTAAAAGTAATTTAAAAAAAAAAGCATAAGTAATATATATATATATATATATATATAAATCATATATATATTAATTTTAAAAAATCATAAGTAAAATAAATATATATTTTCCTCCTCTGTTTTGTCATTAATACAGAAGTTCTAAATATTGTACGATATAGCAGAATATTGACATACCATAATAAACATGTATAACTTCTGTTTTATTTGCCCAGTATAGAGGAGGATTCCATAAAATATAAATAAACATTTTCTTTTTTTATTATTGTAGGCCACATGCAAGGTTTTTTATGAAATGTTAAACTATTAGAACATAGCAGATTACAGTAAATACCAAATACTCAAAAATGGAATGAACCAGCTACCTATAGCATGGGTTATAATGAATAAATACATAAATTAATAGATGACACATCAAATGTAGATTTGCATATTTAATTTGTCTAATGTAATGTTTTTTTTTCCTGAAACGTCACACTTTACTCACACATAGTTCTCAAAAAAAGGCAAAATTTAATTTTAAGTTTTAAGACACATCTTATTACATTCATAAAATCTGTGTTGTGTGGTTTATTACAAAAAAACATTACAACAAGCACAAAAAACTCATTAACCATTATATTTTTTTTATATAATTTTAACATATTAATACTATAAACTGAATATTTTTGAAGACATGGGCAGTAAAGCATGTTGTAATATTTACTGCAACATTTCTATACATTATAAGTTATAAGTCATAATATAAGAAACCCTACCCTTAAACTGATTTAAGGGACGCAAAGGCTTTTCACAGGCTAGTGTCAGGATAAATATTAATATGCATTAAAATATCTAACACAGACGAGGCCTTCAGAGTGATCAGGTGATCTGAAAATGGATCTCTCATCCTTTAAATGGCAAATGAGTTTGTTTTGTGTTGAGAGAGAGAGAGAGTGTGTGTGAGAGAGAGAAGCTGGAGCTGCAGATCTATTAGTTTGCTCTCCATGCATATCCAATTCCTCTTCAATCTGACGATGCATTTATAGGTATAATTGAAAATTAGCTGTACATGTTTTTTTTTTTTTTTTTTTGGTAGGCAGGCTAATTTATCACAGCCCATTGTTCCTCGGTGACACTTTCGCCCTGTGTCTAACGAGGCTGTGGGAGCTGCAGGTCGAGCCAAAGCGCCCAGATTTTGTTCCTCTCATGCATTTTCTGCGCTTTGTTGCTAATTGTGGCCTCCTCTCCATTGAGTGGTGAGTGGACTAAAAGAGCGTGCTGGCTCCACACCGGCCCGCTCGGCCTATTATCAAAGATACTCTTGATCTTTTCAAAAGCAGGAAATAGATTTTTTATCCTCTTCTTACTGCACGAGAGATGAGGGGGGAAAACGTAATTTGCAATGCGTCCATTAGTTCTTCATTAAAGCAAGATTAAATTGCACCGCAAAATCACATCTGCCTTGCCATGATTAAAGGGTGGCATTTTTTACAGGCCAAAACTAATTACTAGTCAAAATGAATGAGGAGTTTAAAAAAGCAGGCGTGTTTTTACTTTAGATAGTATGGCTTGTAATTAGATTTGACCTAATTCCACTATTTTGTCTCCATTAATGATATGAGACAGTTCTCATTTCTCTCACTCTTTCTCACTCTTGACTCACAGTGTCTAACATATCGTTTTAATAAAATTAGTAAAGTTTATATTAACGTCATTACTAGTTACAAAGTGCTAAATTATGATAGAAAGCGATAAAAAAGATGAAAAGTGTTGAATGAGAGAGTAATTTTTTGTTTTGTTTTTATTATAAACATTGATTAAAAAAATCTGAAATATCCCATGTATGTATGTCACTAATACATGTACACATTGTACATCTGTATTAAAGTATCTAAATTCTCATGCTAGATATTAGACATTAAATCCAATATATGCCAGTACCTGAAATAAATATTTGTTTCTGTTAATTAAAGTAGATAAGGAATAAAACGTAATGGAATTCTGTGTATTTATGTTACATTCTTCCATAATGGCACACCCTGAAGTAATTTACTCTGCTTATATGACAGCAATTTGCCAACGATTTATATTTTAATTTACTTAATGCAAAACTTCCTACATTTACATTAACAATGTAAAGTTGGGTTCAGTGTCATGGGAACATGCATGAAACCAGCTCCTCTTCTCGCTGTCATTACCGTCAAAAAAAAAAAAGTCAGTCTCTTACCAGCATCTCTTTTTTTCTCTGTCTAATTAGATTTAAAAAATAAAATAAAAATCAGCTTGTTTCTCATTACAATAATTACAGCTCTGTCTCTGTATTTAAAAGACACTGGAGACTCCTTTAATAAATAAGTACAAGTCTATAAGTTCAGTCCTTATAGGTCATTTTACCATATCACTGATTATATGTTTTTATTTGTTAAATAAGAAGGAAAAAGTGACTGGTGAAATATAACATAAGTGAGAACAGCAACTACAGACATTTCACAACATTAAAAGTTACTTTAAACAAATACAAAATATGAGTTTTATTCTTTAATAAACAAAATTACATTATTATGCTGTATCAAGAATAAAACACTTAGCAACATGCTGTTATTAGAAAATAATCAACTTGGGCTTAGTAATAATTCTCCTTCATCACATCACCTAGTTAATGATTATTTTACTTCAGAAGCAGTATACACAGTGGTTTATTCCCTGTTTCTTTATATTCTAATGTATTATGTCAGTTTTCAGATAAATTTTTCTTTAAAAAATTCTGATCATGAGAAATTGACTCTTAGGAAAGTTTTTTTTCTTTTCATTCTTCTTTTCATTCATTTATTTAGTGAAAATCCAAACACCTTAATTTTTAGTGTTGGAATCACCCCGATTGTGCTGAGCTGAGTTTTTTTTTACCTCTCTCTCTCTCTCTCTCTCTCTCTTTCTCTCACACACACACACACACACACACACACACACACACACACACACACACACACACACACACACAAACTCACACATATTTCCAGCTCATAAACATTGCAGCCTGAGCTTATCCTAAGCATGTTAGTGTTTGTGATGGTGTGTGTGTGATAGCAGCCTCAGTCCAAATCAGCAGAATGAACCGTGATCGTGGAACGTGTGTGTATGTGTGTCTGTGTGTAAAAGTGGACAACACATGCAGCAAATATGCAGCACGGAATTTATTATGATAACAAACCATTATAAATGCTCCTAATCTGCTTATGTCCAGGGTTCAAATTCATTCTGTATTTGTGCTTCACCGGGCAAATATTTTCTTCACAACATACTGTATGCTTAACACGGCAAAACCTAGACACTTCCTGTAAAGTTTAAGTGCTCAGAATTTATTTACTTCTTTTAAATTGATTACATTTTTTAAATCTAAGAATTTGTCCAATTGCATAACAGAGGATTTAAGCTAATTGAGAAAGAGGAAAGGAGGTGACATCACCACTCATATTTCATTGCAGACATGAAGCAAAAAGATCATCTTCATCATCATCATCATGTAGCAATGTTAAAATGCATGACATCCAGTGTTCTATTGCTTTTTTACAATGATTTTGTGCAAACCACCCAAACAACCTACCGAAAATGGTAAAGCAAAGAATCACCAAACATTTCCTTAAATATCTACTTTTTAATATTAGTCACTTCCCCTACATACTACCACCACCAAGTGTCTTGCTGCTATGTAATGGAGTGACAATCTTATTGTGTGCTGGGAAAAAATACACTTTTATGAGGTGGCTAATCTGAAGGTTTTATTACCGTGGTTATTATACTGTAGGTATGGTATGTGGTAGAGAAATGTTGACTGATATCGGATATTATTATATTTTCTCTCACTTTTTCTAGAGCGTTTGTCTTGTACAGGATCACAGGAGGCTTATCCCAAGGAACTCAGAGCACTAGGCAGGATACCTCTTTGACAGTGTGCCAATCCATCTAGCATGCACACCCTAACACCCTTACATTTAGTCTAATTGGCCGGTCTTTGAACTGTCGGAGGAAACCGGAGTACCCGGACGAAACCCACCAAGTACAGGGAGAACATGCAAACTTCACGCACACAGATTCCAACGTGGGACTTGAACTCTCAACCATTGGACGCGTAAGGCCACAGTGCTAACCGCAAATGCCGCCTATATTCACTTACAAATTAATCACAAACGTTTTTCCACTTTTCTGTGAAAAAAGTATTTAACTTTCAGGGTATCAGGGTAACCTTAATGCAAGTTTTCCCAAGGTACAGTATGACAGCAAAGGTTCGCTGATTTACTGGCAGAAATACAGTAAATAGATAATTAAAGATATGAATAATTGTAAGGATAATTGTATATATGAAAAAGTATTTATAATGACTTTTGATGGAAGTTAAACATTTCAATAGTCCAGAGTTTGGCATTTGATCCAGATGTAAGCAAAAAATGTAAACATTATTTAATGTAATCAGTTACTGTTTATGCAATTGTTTTTACTTTTTAATAAAAACATAAATTATAAAAATTATTACATAAATTATGTTTTGTTTTGTTTTTTGGTTCCGTATATATTTAAGGAATATCACTTGAGCAAGAGTGTGCTTAAACAGAATATTGGCCAATGTATAGCCATAGTGTATTATTGCTTTTATAACACAGTTCTATAAATAATCAGCTATTTAATATAAATTTATATTAAATAGCTGATATTTCAGACATAAACTAGCAAAATGCTCTGTTTGTTTTATTTCTCTGCCCTTAGAAGCTATACTCAATTTACAGCATGTTGGTTAGCTGGCTAGTTTGCTCACATTCATTTGCATTTCCTTTTTGACGGTACATCCAGTGAAATGTTGCATCCCTTCTTCCTTTTCGTCTTCCCCTGACAAGTTTTCATGTTCTAGGTCAAAAGTTAAGTTCCTAAAAAATACCATTTTCCAAGTTCACTGATGATGTAGCTAACTCACTCTAGCAATGTTTGTAAGCCAGAAAGTAAAGATTTATGTGACAAAATACACAAAATACAAACAATGAATTTCCCAGCGCGATTATAGAAAATATAGGACCGTAGAAGGTCGCTAAAACCACTATAAAACTAACTCTCATCAACCAATCAGATTGCAGAGTTTAACTCACTGATGTACTGTATGAAGTAGTTTTAACTACATTGCTGTTGAATTCTGCATTTGTTACAATTTCTACATGTAACAATACCGAAGATGCGAATCACAGAAAATACATCACATAAACAAATACTAAAATCTTTTTTTAACTTCAAGTTCTAATTGAGTTTAGGAAAGAAAGGAAAGAATAGCCGTTTTTTTTTCTTGCAGGTGCATGTATTGTGAAATGAACAGTTTTTTTTTTTTTTTGGTGGACTTGCTGACAATATTTCTCCTAAAATCAAAATATATCTATTGTTACAGAGTCAATAGCCCCATTAGCTACTACAACTACAGAAGTGTACAAATCCATATTATGAACACTGAGTTAAGTAAAAAGAAAATACTAAGTTTACAACTACTCGAAAAAAACGAGGGTCAGCCAGTTCAAAACAATCACAAGAACGTTTGTATCCCTAAATGCAGCCGTCAAAACAATCAAACTCTATGGTAAAACTAGTTTTCATGAAGACTGTCCCAAGATAGGAAGACCAAGAGCTACCTCCACTGCAGAGGATAGGTTTATCACTATTTCCAGCCTCAGAAACTGCAGTCACCTCAGACTAGAGCTCATATAAATGCTCCCCAGAGGTCAAGAGGCAGACATAGTTCAGTATCCACTGTTCAGAGGAGACTGTGTGAGTCAGGCACTCATGGTCAATTTTCCACAAAGAAACCATTACTTCAGAAGAAACTTGCTTGGGCCAAAAAAAACAAGGAATGGACATTAGACCAGTGGAAAACTTTTTAAAATATAAGGTTCTTGGTTTTAGCTGCTATATCTTTATCAGACATAGAGAGGGTAAATGGATAGCTCCTGAATGTGTGTTTCTGACTATGAAGCATGGAGAAAGAAGTGTGTTGGTGTGGTGGTGCTTTGCTGGTTACACTGTTGGTGACTTATTCCAATCTGACAGCACACTTTATCTGCATGGAACATTGCTCAAGCAATCACATTAGAACTAACTGAGACAGCATTCTGCAGCAACATGCTACTGTATACTATCTGGTTTGCACTTAGTTGGACCATCATTTGTTTTCCACCAGGACAATGACCTCAAACACACCTCTAGGTTATGTAAGATCTATGTGGCTAATCAGATGACTTGGCCTCCACAATCACCTGATCTAAATCCAGCTGAGATGGTTTGGCATGAGTTGGACCAGAGAGTGAAGGAAGAGCAGCCTACAAGTACTCAACACCTCTGGGAACTCCTTTAAGATTGTTGGAAAACCATTCCAGGGGGACTACTGTACCTCATGAGGCTGACTGAGAGTGCCCAGAGTGTGCAAATTTATCATGGCTATTTTGAAGTATCATAAATGTGAAACTATATTTAACATGGTTTTAACACACAATTTTTCTGGTTTAACAGCTTATAATAGTGTAGTAGCATATTAGTTTGCTTTTTGTTTAGATTTATCAGCATTGTTAATATAAGGAGTCGTGTCATAGTTATAAAGCATCATAAATAAGGACTAACTTTTTTTTTTAAATGATGATTTTGACATTATGTATATTCTCCCCTTTCTATGAGGCATATTTATTCCTGTAAACACAAGTCGCCTACTTGTACTTGCATATAAAAGCCACATCTTCCCTCTTGCTTTTATTTCCTTTAGGATGTGTAAAATGTGTCATGGTGAACGAGGAACTAATGATTTAACTGAATTCATCTCATCAGATCTGGGAGAAATCCTAATGTCACTTATGTCACCCTTTAATTCAAAGCAAATGAGTCTGGGCTGTAATAAGGAGCTTCTCCGAATTAGGTTCCGTTTGCAGAAAATTGCAAAAGCCCAGTACTTTTATCTGCGAATTTCACTCCTGCATAAGCAAAAAAAAAAAGCCTTCATACATTATTTGGTTACATTCCATCACTATGAGGAATAACGCTGGGTAAATTCTATGCATGCTAATGATAAATAGAAATCCACCTACCAGCCTACAGATAAAATGAGTTTAATTTTCCTCGCACCCAGCGCTGGGTTGGCCTTTCACAAATTACTTATGCACAGCTATTATTAAAATAGGAGGGAAAGCAAATTAGAAAGTCGTCATATCTCCAGACTGGATTTAGCCGAGGCAGGCCCGAGCCCACAGAGTCAGCATTTTCCCCTCCTCTCTCTCTCTCTCTCTCTCTCTCACTCTGTCTCGTTCAGAATTTCTCCTCATTTCCACATCTCTTCATACGTTTACAACCATGTTGAAGAAGGCCCGACCCTGTGTTTACCAAATTAACCTGAATCTTTTCTCCCCTACAAGTGTAATGCAATTTACAGCCTTGCATTCAGCATGTGTTCAAATGCATTTGTTGCTGAATTGCGGTGACCTTTCACTCCACATCGCTTCATCCTCCCGCCGCTGTGGGAACACAATGAGAAAATGTGACATTGTGTATTTGTGATTACTGCTGTGAGAATGTGAAGCAAATGCAAAGTTGAGCCCTAGTTTCTGAACTTATAAGGTGACAAAATGTTAATTGACATGGAAGTGTAAAATAAAATAAATACTATTAGATGTAAATAATGGATCAGAGTAAATTAAGCAAACCACATTGGCTTAGCTGACGTATGATCACAAAGTGAGCGATAAACTCAGCAGAAATGTTCGTACAGTAACAGTCATAACTCTATTTTTCATTGACAATCAGGAAAGGGCCGCGGCTTAAAGTCTGAAGGCATAAACCTGTATGTTAAATTATTCAGATAATGATGATAAAGATTCAGTTTGATTTGTATAATTATTTTTATATCACAACACTTTGTAATTTTGCATAATTAGTTTATTATTTTTCTAAAGTAACAGCTCTGACAATAATGAAGCTACAAATTACAGGTGTAGCCTATAATAATGCTCATTTTTTAAATACATTATCATTCTGTATTAACAGCTCTATTTTATCTGATTTAAAAAGATATATTAACGTTATTATAGTAGAGTCTTTCGTAAGGAGACCTTTTCAGTTAGTAAAGTTTTATTTTCGGAAATCTTCAGGATCTAGAGTTTATGCTTTGTTTATACCGCAGGAGTTTATGATTTGTGGTTTTTGGTAACTTGACATGCTGCATTCATTTGTCTTCTTAATTTAAAATGCAGAAAATGAGGATGATCTAGGAATGACTAGATGCGATACTCACTTACTCATGCACTCATTCATTATCTATACTGCTTCATCCAGTAAACAGGGACGCGGGAGGCCTAGAGGTGGCACAATGCGGGCAAGGAGAACATGCAAACTCCATGTACACAGACCCAAAGCAGAAACTAAAACCAGACCCTGGAGGTGCCACTGCTAAGCCACCCCTCCACCACTAGTTGGGATAACATTAGTGAAAAGTGAAACTTGTTTCCACAACATTAAATGTAACTTTAAATGGATAAAATAATGTGTCATCCTACAATGAATAAAAAACAAATTCAAATTCAAATTCAAATTTTATTTGTCACATACACAAACATACACAGTACGAAATGTAGTGAAATGCATTATACGACTGCCATTGACCCTAAAAGAGAATTAAAGTTTACAAATAAGAAATAAATATAAATAAAAGAATACGATAGAAATTAAATAAAAAAAATTAAATTAAACTAGGAAAAAATAGAACTAAAAATAAAAATAGAAATATGATGTGCATAAAAATAGAAATATACTGTACATAGAAATATGATGTGCATAAAAATAGAAATATACTGTACAAATTGAAATATACTGTACTGGGTGTGCAAATATGCATAGAACAAAGTGTCTTTGTGCAGAGGTAATTAAAGTGTCTTTGTGCACTGGTCCAGGATGTAAACGTAAACATGTAGTTTAGTTGTGAAGGTAGGTGTGCAAAGTTATTAAAGTGTCTAAACATATCATTTTTGAGTAGGTGACCGCCTTGGGTCTGTGTGCATGGAGTTTGCATGTCAAAAAAGAAAAGAAAAAAATATATATAGTCAAAAAAAAAAAAAAAAATAAATAAAAAAATATATATATATATATATATATATATATATATATATATATATATATATATATAGAGAGAGAGAGAGAGAGAGACTTTATTCTGCTATTTTATAAAATTCTACATGTTGCAAATGTTGTAACAGAGAGATACAATGTTGGTTCAAAACTTTCATTACTTTCATTACCCTGCACTGTAAAATTTCAAAAGGAAACTACACACTGAACATGTTCTAAGTACATCTGGGATAAAGAAGACACTGTTTAGGAATTTTGTGCTTTAAAATATTGGCAAATTTCTATATATACAAGTAACATAAGAGATTTAAAATTTATAAAGTTTCTAAAGATGGCCAGTATGTAGAGCAAAACTTTTCTGATTTGTTATTTTTGATCTTTAAACCACGGGTTTTAAGAATGTGTGTCTCACTGTGTGATTTTACCGCTACTGGCCCATTTTTTTTCTCCAACGTAAAGTCTTGCTCAGGAAATCCTTCAGTTTAATAACTCAGCTCCTTTTTTCTCCTTTGAATCGTGAGCATCTCACCTCAGTCAGCGAGTTCGTCTGAGAATGAATTAATTCAAACTGAATTTCTTTTCTGAAAGGAGCTCAGCCTGGTTTTCCATCATAAAGTACTCAGAGAAATTATTTCTGCAGTAATAATAACTCAAGAGCTTCTCAAGGACATTCAAGGTCCTTCAGACATCCTGGTAGAGAAGGACACTTCCACATTGTTATTATGAAGAAAACAGAAACGAAGAGGGATCAATGTGGAGATTGTAATGAAAGGATTCATAAATAACCTGAACTACACACAGTACACACAACAACACCTAGACACACACAAAACCAAAAATACAACTAACCTTTTAATGTATAAACATTTTTTATATCACAAATTAATATAAAACCACTCCTCAGTCAGAGCAACAGGTCTTCTATCAAACAAAATATTGTTCTGATAACCGAAATGTTTCTTTTTATGTCAAACAGAAGTTAAAGAATTTTAAAGTGAATTTTTTTTTTTAAATAATAACAATAAAGTTTTTACAGCAAATACACTTAAATATGGCACGATTAAATGCATATTTAAAATCAAATGTACTGATGAAAAGACATTATTGCCAAATTACATATAAAAAACTGTATGTTTACTACAGGATAACTTGAGTTATTATTACTGCAGAATGATTTCTGAGGAAATGTGTTCTCAGTTAGATCACTCGCTTGAGTCTCCTCACACACATTAAGGCCATGCCTCATCATTATCTTTTCATGGAAATGACCGTTTTTCATGCTCACACAGTGGTAAAATAGTCACTCACTCCTTTTGAAACATTTCTGTGCAATATAAGTTTGTGCACTCTTCTTTATGACGTGATGCTACAGGGGCACGGCAGATATTTTGATTACAACCTGAATTTATTCTTATGCCTATTTGCTATGACTTCAAAAATTAGTGTGTGTGTGTATATATATATATATATATATATAAAGAGAACATATATGTTAATGTGGATAGACATGTGGATTTTCCTTCAAGATTTCAGAGGCTTGAACAATGTGACAGATTTCAAATAATGTATTTTACAGTACTTTCACTGCCCACTGTCTAATTTTTTGTGCAGCTCCACTGTCTGAATCACAAATCCACACACTATAAGTCAAAATTCTGTGGTTAATTGCTATAACATGTGTTTGTGGTTTATTGTTTCTTACATTGCTAGTTTGTTGATAACTGATCACTAGTTTGTAAATTAGTGATTAGATTGCTGTTTAATTTAATTCTAGTTTTAATAGAATTTTTTTGTTTATTTGTTTCTAATATATGAAATAATTGTTTCATATATTGTTTTCAAGTTTGTTAACTAGTGTTTGTTGTAAGCACTAAATTCTGGATTGGGTTTTCTATAATGCTATTGTTAAAAAAAAGTTATAAGTTGCAGTCCAAAGCTGTTTTCAGTGTGTATCTTTAGGCTGACTATATGGCACTATTATAGGCAACAGCAAGTGGTTTCCAAGTGTTCAGTGCTCCAACAAGATTTAGGGCATCGCAATGGGTTATGCAGGTCTACAGAGCAAATAGGTGTGAAAGTGGGGTTGGAGCAGCAGCATCCAAACATGTAAGTTCACTATACCACTATACCCATGTATTCTCGAGGTTTATTCACAAAAGGACTGACCAAACAAATATACAGTATGTTGAACACTGAGACAGTGTCTGTGTTCTAAAACCTAATTGGAAGGCTTTTTAATAAGTAAATACATTTGTAAATACATGTATAAAAAAAACTCTGTTCCCAGCTGTAGTGTTCACTATTTGAGATATCAACAAACAGCCTGCACCTGTTGATTGAAGTAGGTGTGACAAATCATCAAAGACCAGCTTAAATACTGCAGCATGAAAACACTAAATGCT
This sequence comes from Clarias gariepinus, assembly GCF_024256425.1. Lineage (NCBI taxonomy): Eukaryota > Metazoa > Chordata > Actinopteri > Siluriformes > Clariidae > Clarias > Clarias gariepinus. The sequence continues at coordinate 18,552,674 of NC_071114.1, read as the reverse complement.
CTATATATTAACAGTGGTATCTTTTAATTTGATTTAATTTGGAGCCAGTGCAGTCCAGATAACAGAAGGGCGATGTAGTCATCCTATGTTCCAAGTAAGAATTCTTACTGCTGCATTCTGGACTAACGCTGTTTGAGGAACAATGTTTGTCTAGTTATAATGCTAGTTTTTGTATTAGTATATACTATGGCACTAATTGTGTATATGAATGTTTACTGTAACGCTAATTTGTAGATTATTGTTTACTATAGGGTGGATTAGGGTTTACTATAATGCTGGTTTGTGGATTTGTATTTACTATAATATTAGCCATTGCAGGGCTATTATTCATACTATTATCCATATCAGGGCACACACATACTCATTTACACACTATGGGCAATTTAGAAATGCCAATTAGCTCTCCACCACAGGGAAAACATGCAAACTCCATGCATGCAGAGACGGGAATCGAACCCGGACCCTAGAGGTGCAAGGCGCAGTGCTGACCACAACACCACCATGCTGCCTAGTGCGAACTGTAGTGCTAAGTTCAAGATGAATGTTTACCGTAATTAATGTTTATTTTAAAGATTATTTGTGGATAATGCTAGTTTGTGGATTAGCATTTACTATGGCAATAGTTTGTTTTTTTCTTTAACACAAATTCATAGATTAGTATTTACTATAACACTAGTCTGCGGATAAGTGTTTTCTGTAACATTGGTTCATACAGTAGATTAAAGCTTGGCATAACACACTAATTTGTGAATCAGTGTTTATTAAAACAATAGTTATAGTGTTAGTTAAGCGTTTACTGTAATATTAGCTTGTGGATAAGTGCTTACTATAAAGCTAGTTTGTGGATTATAGTTTAATGGTAGTTTGTTAAAAAAGGTTGTTTATTTCGGACAAAGTCATTTTGGATTAGTGTTTATTACATTGCTAGTTTAAGTAATAGTGTTTACCTTAACATTAGTTTGCTTAATATTAAGTGTAGCTGTAATTTCTATATGTATCCTTACCAAGAGTACCCAAATATGTCATCCAATGTAAGTAATAATATAATTATCAATATAATATAATAATTCTGTTGTTGGTCAGTTTGTGTCGTTATGTTGCACTGCCATCTATTGGGTAATGACATCATTTCATTGATTTTCAGTCTTTTCACTCCGTGTTTGAGTGCGCGCGCGCGCGCGCGTGTGTGTGTGTGTGTTGGGTGTCATTGGACAAACTTTATAGGCAAACTGTAAGTAAGTAAGAAATTGTTTTTTTACTGGTACTAAATAACATAGCTTGTTGAAGTACACATTTTAAATGTTGGTACAATTCCAGAAGCTAATGTTGGAACATTTCAGTGAGTCGGATCATTTGACTCGACTCACCAAAGAGAGTCGATTCTTTAACCTTACAAATGGCTCAGATATCGGCTAAGATCTCTCCCTCTCTCTTTTCTCTCTCTCTCTCTCTCTCTCTCTCTCGCTCTCTCTCGGAGAAGTTAAAATTCTTGTGACTCATATGGATTCAGTTTCGTTGATCAGGAGATAGGGACTGTAATTCAATCTGGCTTTTTAACTGGTAGATGTGTTCACATTTTCCTCCTCCGTTTGTTTAAAATTATTTTTGGCGTGATTCATCGTCCTGACCTCTAGATGGCGCACGAAAACCAATGTATTGTAGTGTATTTGAACTCTTAATCGGCTCTATTACAGAGACTGTTATAGAGACACAAAAGCTAAATATTTTGAGCAAGGATTTTTAAGAGATTAAAGGTGACTCAGAGAATATTTATATTATTTAGACAGATACGAGAGGCGGCACAGTGGGGTAGTGAGTATCACTATTGCCTTGCACCTACAGGGACAGGGTTTGATTCCCGGTGTTTGGAGTTTGCATGTTCTCTCCATGCTTGGTGGGTTTTCTTAGGGTACTCCTGTTCCCTCCCACAGTCCAAAGACATGCAGAGCAGGCTAATGTGTGCCTTGCGATGGAATAGCACCCCATCCAAGAGGATATTATTATACATATAGTGTTTGAAAAACTTTTTTATAATCATTTCTTTATTTATTGATTAAGTATTTTTGCTTTTTGTGATAATAAAGAATTATTTATAGCACATGTTATATAAAACTGATAAAATTATATTATATAGGTATTAATTGCATTTTTTGTTTATGTTTTAAGTTTACTGTAATATATTACTAAAATCAGCAAAAAATTAATTAATTTTTTTTTTTAATGTTTGGTGATAACCTGATGTGTAGTGCAAATGTAATGAAAATTAGTTTATTAGATAATTAAGATTAGTTTAATATATTTAATATTCTAAAGTATATTATTGAGTATAATAAAAAAAAATAGTGCACAATTATTGTAATATCACATTGTATACTGTAATGTTATTAAGAATGTTTAAAACTTCTGGCAGTACAATAAAACGTATAATAGTGAGTTAGGTTGTTGTTAAACCAGTAAAATAAGTTCTAAGGCACCTCTGCCTCACACGATAAATGTGCCTCACACCCGGAGTGCTCAAATCTCATCTCTGAGTGTGTGTGTATGTGTGGGTGTGTGTGTTTGTGTGTAGTTTGCAGTGTTTTCCCTGTGTTTTGTGACTTGCTCTAGGTGCTCAAGTTTTCTACCTTCTACCACAGTCTGAATTATACTCTGTATACCATACACTGTAGTGTATGGTTAAGTGTGTGAGTGTGAATGCCCTGTGATGGTGTACCCTGTGATAGGTTGGCATGCCACCCAGGGTGTCTCCTGCCTGGTGTCCTTTGCTCCCTGTGATATGCTCCATGCCTCCTCTTACTCTAAGCAGTCTGAAAACTGAAAGAATGAATAAAGTAATTCATTTTTTTAATTATTTGGCTCTTCCACATTCTTAAATACATTACTTCTTTAAGGTCGCTAAATGTTATGTTGCCAGATTTTGAATAAATCCTATTTGTATTGATTTTGGACTAATATAATTGGGATGGAGGATATAATTTACATTTGGGGTTTAATCTTCACTTTCATTAAGTGTTATTTAAAGTTATTTAATTTTTAGTTTTAAAACCAGATCATGTATAATGATCAATTCAATAAAATGTTAAAAATGTCTTAATTCACTCTGGCCTTTTTCAGAAAGCAGCCTTCCAAAAATATATAATAAGGCTATGATATAATAATAATTTCAATGTTATATCTGTCTCAATGATATAACATTGAAATGCAAACTGATAGCTCTATATAAATGTCTTTATACTATTATGTTTTATGTATTATGACAACAAAGACTTGTACGGCAGATGCGTTGCTTTATTAGATTTTTTCCCTTAAATGTTAATTTTTAAAAGTATTCTGTATAGGGATTTGTGTTTATTTAACATTCATGGAAGTCCTGGTAGTCTCCAGTGTCAGCACAACAATCAGAGGTAACGCTGTAACATGTATTGCATTGTGACATTGTTTAAACTTCGCATACTAACTTCAAAAAAAAAAAAAAAAAAAAAAAACTTTTGATATAAAGAAAACAAAACACTTATAGTGGGAATAATTCAGCTTTATAGTGATAAGTGTAACTTCACCTGATCACACAGATGAATGATATAGTACAGTGGTTCGCAAACCAGTTAAAGATCAGTTCTGAAAAATTAGGATTTTCGATTTCATTTAAAATACCAAATGATTCAACATGTGAATGTCACACAAAAAATGTGTTGCTGCTAGATTGATACAACAGCATATTTAGTGCAAATATAGTAACCCACAGGGGATGTAATGTCCAATGATAAAAGACTATACTGAACTTCCAGCCTCCTAACACACAGTATGACTGCTGATAAATCACTGCTATCTATTATTACTTAAATGATGATGGGGTCCCTGTTAAGTCTGGTTCCTCTTCCTATTGTCATATCGAGAGTTTTTTCTTGCCACCATCCCCCTTGTCTGGGTCATCAGGGACAATCTGATCATTTTTTTAATACATATTTTCTTACATATTTCATACTCATTTGACAATTTTTTTTATTGATACTGTAAAAGCTGTTTTGCAACAAGTATCATTGTTAAAAGCACTATATAAATCATATTTAATTTATATTTATATCTAAATGAATTAGAACTCACTAATTTTGAGGTGCCTGTTAGCTAACAATTAAACTCGGTGAAGTTAAAGACCAAATGCTTGCTGCTATCAATGTTGCCATGACAACAATGTCAAACAGGGAAACTATTAAGTTTATCCTTAATCTCGGGCTGAGGTCACTGTAACGATTTCCACATAGAGTAGAAAAAACTAATAGTTTATTGGTGAGTATAACAATAAACTAATATAAAAAATAAAAATAATTTTTATTTCAAATTAGGAAACATTGACTTTATTACATAGTATCACTGCGTTCCTAATTTGAGGTGTGGGATGGGTCCGGACCCAGACTTTGAGAAACTCTGATATATTACCTAAATGTATCAATCTGGCAACTATGAAAGCAACTTATGTGGTTTATTTTAAGCGATCTGGCAACCATTCTGTATGTGTCTGAGCGGTTTGTTGTTTCAACATCATTCAGTCAGTGGGAGGAAGAGCAGCTTCACTTCACCTCAGACATGAAGGACTAATAGACTTTATTTACATTTTTATTTTTAACGCTACTTCATTTCTTTCTCTGTGCATGCCGTGATGTACAGAGTGAGCACCTTGCGCAGGAGGAAAACATACATGTTGCGGAAGTATTTCGGCGGAGAAAGGAAAGGCGAGCTGGCTAACTTTTGCTAGCTAGCGAGCGAGCTAATTCGTTAGCAACGCATCTTATTAAGCTAGCTGAAGTAAGCTAAGCTAAAATCCTGAGGATGCTGCGGTGGATCCGGCAACAGCTGGTGAGTTACTCTTTCCTGCCTCTCTGGTTTTTATTCGCTAGTATTTACTTTGATGTAGTATTTAACATTTATAAATAGGGAATATTATGTTTTCGATAGGTTTTAATTAGCGTTAGCTGGCGAGCTTTCAGACCAAAAGTGTATGATTTTCTGAGTGCCAGAGTACCTTATGTACCTAATGAGTTGTGTTTACTTCAGTTTGTTTTATTTTTATTTCTATAACATTTTTAGCAAAAACTTGATAATAACTGAAAGCTACATGTTAACCTTTTCTGTTAAGTTTCTTTGACTAACCGGACACTAACTTCTCTTATGACGTCATACTTGAATGGGTAAATTTATATAATAAAATAATAATGTTAAATTTTTGCTATCATTCATACATGTTTTTTTTATTAAGGCTAATAGAATACAACAGAAAGCTTGATGAGCTTGAGTAATAAAGGTAAATAAAATAAAAACATTTTATTACTCTTATACAAAGTACCATAACGGAAACTACCTAATGATATCACAGTGCTATAATTTCCTCGTTTCCTTCTTCATCTACGTTCTTGTTTAGCGGCATTTAGAATCCAGTAGATTGGGTACATTATCGCCAACTGTCCATCTCATTCTCCCTCATCTGCCCGGCCTCTTAAAGACGATTTTCCAGACCACCCTTCCCTAAAACCTCTAATACATTTTCTCTATTCTTTCCCTGGCTTTATCTGTGTCTTGAATTTTGTCTGCTCTATCCGTTACTTTCACATGCTCTTTCTCCCCGACATGTTTCCTCCCAGGACCATTCAGCATCTAGTTGGAGTTCTGTAGGTTGCATTACCACCTATAGAGCTCTCTCTCCTTAGCTTCCCTGTTCTTTAACGCAGACGTTTCATCCAGTCTTCCTCCTAATCAACATTCTTCCTTCCCTGATCAGTGACATCTCATTTATTTAGATTAATTATATATATTAAATAATAGCATTGTGATGTCACTAGGTGTGTTTCTGTAACAGTACTAGTGTAACAGAGCCTAAATGCTTTTTTCCCCTTTATTAGTGGTGCTTGCAAAGCATCACTATTGTTATCTTGCAGGCTTATTATTTTTATTATTAGTGGTGCTTGCAAAGCATCACTATTGTTATCTTGCAGGCTTATTATTATTCTTTTTCTTATTCTTTTTCTTCTTCTTCTTCCGTATGAAAGTTCGGCGCGTAACTAGTCCCGCACCGTTTGTCGTAGACCCATGAGTGAGGTGTCAAATCAAGCGGCCTATACGGGAATGGGGTGCTATGACTTTTCTAAGGGGTGGGCGGTTAATTGCCCCCGCAGGGGGCAATTAACCGGGCAAAAAATCCCATAGACTTAACATTACGGCCAACTTTGACGGATTGTAGCGCAGAGAGGGAATCTTGTAGAAACGTAAACTTTTCCAGATTTGAAGAGGTTTGCAACCTGTGTCAGAAGATACCCCGCACAAGGGGATACGTTCGACCCCCGGGGCAAGAGGGGTCCCCAAAGTTGCCCCATAGAATTTGAATGGGGATTTTGGCAACTTTGCCCATTGACTTATAATGGGAGTTAAAAAAAATTACTAGTGCCGCACCGTTCGTCATAGACCCATGAATGAGGTGTCAAACCGTGCGGCTTATTCGGGAGTAGGGTGCTCTGACTGTTGGAAGGGGTGGGTGGTTAATTGCCCCCGCAGGGGGCAATTAACCACCTACAGACTTAACATTGAGACCAACTTTAAGTCCCATGAGTGAGGTGTTAAACCGTGCGGCCCATCTTCGGGAACGGGGTGCTGTGACTTTTCTGAGGGGTGGGTGGTTAATTGCCCCCGCAGGGGGCAATTAACCGCCCACAGACTTAACACTGAGAACAACTTTGACTGAGTCTTGCACCGTTCGTCGTAGACCCATGAATGAGGTGTCAAACCGTGCGGCTTATTCGGGACTAGGCTGCTCTGACTGTTCGAAGGGGTGGGTGGTTAATTGCCCCCGCTGGGGGCAATTAACCACCCACAGACTTAACATTGAGACCAACTTTGACCGAGTCCCATGAGTGAGGTGTCAAACCGTGCAGCCCATCTTCGGGAACGGGGTGCTGTGACCTTTTTAAGGGGTGGGTGGTTAATTGCCCCCGCAGGGGGCAATTAACCACCCACAAACTTAACATTAATTTAACTGTGGAACCGACTGTCGTAGAGACACTCTTTTGCATGTATCATCATGCTCATAAGCCACGCCCCCTAGCACCTTTATTAGCATGCTGTTAGCATGATGCTAACGCGATTAGCATTTTGCTAGCATGATGCTAACAAAATTAGCATCTTGCTAGCTTCATGCTAATTTCATCAGCACATCGCTAGCATGATGCTAACGCTATTAGCATGTCGCTAGCATTATGCTAACTTTTCGCTAATAACATGTATAGAATGTTCCTAGCATCATGCTAGTGTAATTAGCACGATGTTTAGCTGATTAGCATGGTGCTAGCTTGATGCTAGCTATATTAGCATGTTGCTATCAAGATCCCATTGTCGTAGAGATATGGAGGGTCAGAGTTTCGCCACGGCAAGCACCACTCACATTTTCTTCAGGAAATGTACCTCTCTAGTTATTTTTATTCTTCTTCCGTATGAAAGTTCGGCGCGTAACTAGTCCCGCACCGTTTGTCGTAGACCCCTGAGTGAGGTGTCAAATCGTGCGGCCTATACGGGAATGGGGTGCTATGACTTTTATAAGGGGTGGGCGGTTAATTGCCCCCGCAGGGGGCAATTAACCGCCCCAAAAATCCCATTGACTTAACATTGAGACCAACTTTGACGGATTATAGCGCAGAGAGTGAATTTTGTAGAGACATCAAACTTACCAGATTTGAAGAGGTTTGCAGCCTGTGTCAGAAGATACCCCGCACAGGGGGATAAGTTCGACCCCCGGGGCAGGAGAGGTCCCCAAAGTTGCCCCATAGAATTTGAATGGGGATTTTGGCGACTTTGCCCCTTGACTTATAATGGGAATTAAAAAAAATTACTAGTGCCGCACCGTTCGTCATAGACCCATGAATGAGGTGTCAGCCCGTGCGGCTTATTCGGGAGTAGGGTGCTCTGACTGTTGGAAGGGGTGGGTGGTTAATTGCCCCCGCAGGGGGCAATTAACCACCCACAGACTTAACACTGAGAATAACTTTGACTGAGTCCCGCACCGTTCGTCGTAGACCCATAAATGAGGTGTCAAACCGTGCGGCTTATTCGGGAGTAGGGTGCTCTGACTGTTCGAAGGGGTGGGTGGTTAATTGCCCCCGCAGGGGGCAATTAACCACCCACAGACTTAACATTGAGACCAACTTTGACCGAGTACCATGAGTGAGGTGTCAAACTGTGCGGCCCATTTTCGGGAACAGGGTGCTGTGACTTTTCTGAGGGGTGGGTAGTTAATTGCCCCCGCAGGGGGCAATTAACCGCCCACAGACTTAACACTGAGAACAACTTTGACTGAGTCTTGCACCGTTTGTCGTAGACCCATGAATGAGGTGTCAAACCGTGCGGCTTATTCGGGAGTAGGCTCCTTTGACTGTTTGAAGGGGTGGGTGGTTAATTGCCCCCGCAGGGGGCAATTAACCACCCACAGACTTAACATTGAGACCAACTTTGACTGAGTCCCATGAGTGAGGTGTCAAACCGTGCGGCCCATCTTCGGGAACGGGGTGCTGTGACTTTTCTAAGGGGTGGGTGGTTAATTGCCCCCGCAGGGGGCAATTAACCACACACACTTAACATTGATTTAACTGTGGAACCGACTGTCGTAGAGACACTCTTTTGCATATATCATCATGCTCATAAGCCACGCCCCCTAGCACCCTCATTAGCATGCTGTTAGCATGATGCTAACGCGATTAGCATTTTGCTAGCATGATGCTAACAAAATTAGCATCTTGCTAGCGGTATGCTAATTTCATCAGCACATCGCTAGCATGATGCTAACGCTATTAGCATGTCGCTAGCATTATGCTAACTTTTCGCTAATAACATGTATAGAATGTTCCTAGCATCATGCTAGTGTAATTAGCATGATGTTTAGCTGATTAGCATGGTGCTAGCTTGATGCTAGCTATATTAGCATGTTGCTATCAAGATCCCATTGTCAGAGAGATATGGACGGCCAGAGTTTCGCCACGGCAAGCACCACTCACATTTTCTTCAGGAAATGTACCTCTCTAGTTATTATTATTCTTCTTCCGTACAAAAGTTCGGCGCGTAACTAGTCTCGCACCGTTTGTCGTAGACCCATGGGTGAGGTGTCAAATCGTGCGGCCTATACGGGAATGGGGTGCTATGACTTTTATAAGGGGTGGGCGGTTAATTGCCCCCGCAGGGGGCAATTAACCGGCCCAAAAATCCCATTGACTTAACATTGAGACCAACTTTGACGGATTATAGCGCAGAGAGTGAATTTTGTAGAGACATCAAACTTACCAGATTTGAAGAGGTTTGCAGCCTGTGTCAGAAGATACCCGGCACAGGGGGATAAGTTCGACCCCCGGGGCAAGAGAGGTCCCCAAAGTTGCCCCATAGAATTTGAATGGGGATTTTGGCGACTTTGCCCATTGACTTATAATGGGGATTTAAAAAAATTACTAGTGCCGCACCGTTCGTCGTAGACCCATGAATCAGGTGTCTACCCATGCGGCTTATTCGGGAGTAGGGTGCTTTGACTGTTCGAAGGGGTGGGTGGTTAATTGCCCCCGCAGGGGGTAATTAACCACCTACAGACTTAACACTGAGAACAACTTTGACTGAGTCTTGCACCGTTCGTCGTAGACCCATGAATGAGGTGTCAAACCGTGCGGCTCATTCGGGAGTAGGGTACTCTCACTGTTGAAAGGGGTGGGTGGTTAATTGCCCCCGCAGGGGGCAATTAACCACCTACAGACTTAACACTGACAACAACTTTGACTGAGGCCCGCACCGTTCGTCGTAGACCCATGAATGAGGTGTCAAACCGTGCGGCTTATTCGGGAGTAGGGTGCTCTGACTGTTCGAAGGGGTGGGTGGTTAATTGCCCCCGCAGGGGGCAATTAACCACCCACAGAATTAACATTGAGACCAACTTTGACCGAGTACCATGAGTGAGGTGTTAAACTGTGCGGCCCATTTTCGGGAACAGGATGCTGTGACTTTTCTGAGGGGTGGGTGGTTAATTGCCCCCGCAGGGGGCAATTAACTACCCACAGACTTAACATTGTGACCAACTTTGACTGAGTCCCATGAGTGAGGTGTCAAACCGTGCGGCCCATCTTCGGGAACGGGGTGCTGTGACTTTTCTAAGGGGTGGGTGGTTAATTGCCCCTGCAGGGGGCAATTAACCACCTACAGACTTAACATTGACTTAACTGTGGAACCGACTGTCGTAGAGACATTCTTTTGCATTTATCATCATGCTCATAAGCCACGCCCCCTAGCACCCTCATTAGCATGCTGTTAGCATGATGCTAACACGATTAGCATTTTGCTAGCATGATGCTAACAAAATTAGCATCTTGCTAGCGTTATGCTAATTTCATCAGCACATCGCTAGCATGATGCTAACGCTATTAGCATGTCGCTAGCATTATGCTAACTTTTCGCTAATCACATGTATAGAATGTTCCTAGCATCATGCTAGTGTAATTAGCATGATGTTTAGCTGATTAGCATGGTGCTAGCTTGATGCTAGCTATATTAGCATGTTGCTATCAAGATCCCATTGTCGTAGAGATATGGAGGGCCAGAGTTTCGCCACGGCAAGCACCACTCACATTTTCTTCAGGAAATGTACCTCTCTAGTTTACATTTATTACTCAACAACTAAGCAACAAATAATGAATAGTTAATTACCTTTTACTACACGAGGTTTTATTCGTGTTTCTGAATTTAAAACATTAAGTGATTTAATGAAGTGTGTGTGTGTGTGACTGTCTGTCTGTCTGTGTGTGACTGTCTGTCTGTGTGTGTCTGTCTGTCTGTGTGTGACTGTCTGTCTGTGTGTGACTGTCTGTCTGTGTGTGACTGTCTGTCTGTGTGTGACTGTCTGTCTGTGTGTGTCTGTGTGTCTGTCTGTGTGTCTGTCTGTCTGTGTGTCTGTCTGTCTGTCTGTCTGTCTGTGTGTCTGTCTGTCTGTGTGTGTGTCTGTGTGTCTATGTGTGTGTCTGTCTGTGTGTGTGTCTATGTGTGTGTGTGTCTGTGTGTGTGTCTGTGTGTGTGTCTATGTGTGTGTGTGTGTCTATGTGTGTGTGTGTGTCTATGTGTGTGTGTGTGTCTATGTGTGTGTGTGTCTATGTGTGTGTGTGTCTATGTGTGTGTGTGTCTATGTGTGTGTGTGTCTATGTGTGTGTGTGTCTATGTGTGTGTCTGTCTATGTGTGTGTGTGTCTGTCTATGTGTGTGTGTGTCTGTCTATGTGTGTGTGTGTCTGTCTATGTGTGTGTGTGTCTGTCTGTGTGTGTGTGTGTCTGTGTGTGTCTGTCTGTCTGCCTGTGTGTGTCTGTCTGTGTCTGTCTGTGTGTCTGTCTGTCTGTCTGTGTGTCTGTCTGTCTGTCTGTGTGTCTGTCTGTCTGTGTGTCTGTCTGTGTGTCTGTCTGTCTGTGTGTCTGTCTGTCTGTCTGTGTGTGTGTCTGTCTGTCTGTCTGTGTGTGTGTCTGTCTGTCTGTCTGTGTGTGTCTGTCTGTCTGTGTGTCTGTCTGTCTGTCTGTCTGTCTGTCTGTGTGTCTGTCTGTCTGTCTGTCTGTGTGTCTGTGTGTGTGTGGGTGTGTGTGTGTGTGTGAGAGATTATATTCAGGTGTGAGGACAGACTGTAACTACACTTTTACACCAAAAAAAGCTCTGTACAACACTTTACACACAACTTAGTCATCAAACCTTAAACATTATTGTCTTATGTTTTTTATTTTGACCAGAGCACAGAGCTGCTACAGAGAAACCGAAAGGCTGTTATCTTGATTATTAGAAATGAAAAACAATTATTTAAATACTAATTACAAACAGGAAGCAAAGGATATAATATTAAGTAAATATATAATTTTTAACATATTTAAGTTATTTATATACCAATTTATATCAATTTAAACCAATTTCTAAATGTAAAGGTACATGTTGTTTATCATAGAGATGTGATCTGATATTTGCCTGTATTATCTCCTTTAAATAATCTTTTTGAAGACAATCATTAAAGTTGAATAAATTTGTAATGGCCAGGTCGTTAATAATAAAAAAAATCATTAAAATCACCAAACCCACATGCAGAACTTGTAATAATCTTGCTAATAACAGTTTTTTTTTATTAATACTTAGTTTTTTTTAAATTCTGTTAATACTTTACTCACTGTGTGTGCATTTACTGTCCTTCTAAAATCATATTTCCCGCCTGTGTAGTCACATGACTCCGCCCGTCTTGTCTGACACATGGAAGCAACATGAAGTAGAAAGAAAAAAAAAGAGAATAATCATCAAAAAAATATTTATAAAACTCATCAGTGAAATATATGGGAAAAGTACATTAATACCGCACATAAAGGTAGAACTTCAAAGCCATTTTGTTAGTAAATTTAATTGTAAAATCTTTAAGTAATTGTGATATTGATTTGATATCATATCCTGCCTAAAATTCTTAAATTCTTTGCTAGTCCTATCATTGTTTGGCAGAATTACACTGTTAATCGACTGTTTAAAAACTACACACGCATGTAGTGATGATAAACGGAAACGTTTATTAGGTAACATCTGTGTGAAAGTCTAAAAACAGGAGGAGGACTCAGACACAAAAACTGCAAATACAAAGGAGGTGTGGCTCAGCACTACTGCAGTTCAAACTGATCTAATGCTCTTGGATTAGGTCACAGTTGTTCATTTATAGTTATATTTCATTAATCTGTAACCTAATTATCTCCTAATTATTAGTATCTTAAAATGTAACTCCAAAACATCTCTAAAAAAACAAAACAAAAAAAACAACAGCAATATGTTTTTTCTTTTTACCATTTTGCTTATTCTTAAATAGAAATGCAGATTATGAGACAGGGCTGGGCCCTATGACATCAGTATAATTATAATGAACATCACAATGTATTTACTGCAACATGGTGATTATGCATATCATGATAGGGTTTTATAATAAAACTAAATCGTCTGAATCATATTTTATTTGTAGATTTTTGCTAAATTCGTTTTTTTCATATTTTACTTTCGAAGTTTATATATATAAGTTTATAGTAATATATGTATATATATATATATATATATATGTATATATATATATATCATGGGTGGGCGATATACCGGTAAACACGATTAACTGGTAGAAATTTGTCAACCAATAGAGATTTTGGTCTATCGTTTTAGTCGTGATATAGATCACGTGATGTTGCACGTTACATAACCACACAATACATATTCACTTCTATGGGAAGCCAAACACATCTAAAGTGGGGCAAAACCATGGCACGCAATTGAGCCGGCGTAGGTAGACCAAATATCTGCCCAGCCCAGTGGACAGCGCAGCGCGACTATCTGGATAGCGCAGAGATGATGGTTCAATCAGGTGACACGGTTTCGTCCAACTTTTCATGTGTTTGGCTTCACATACACTTCGACAATGGAAGAAGACTGTGCAGCAGTGAGTTTGCTTAAATGTGATGAAACCAACAACGAGGAGATTGTAAAGAAAAATGCATCGTCTGTGGTGTGGAATTGGTTTGGGTATAAGAAAAGTGATGTGACTAAGACGAACGAGATTTGCAAGGTATGCAAGTGCACTGATTTAGCAAGCGGTGGAAACACATCAAACCTTTTTTATCATCTGAAATCTGATCCAAACGAATATGGCCAAAGTAAAAAAAATGCGACAAACCTCAGCAATTCACAGTTTAAATAAAATTACACTATGTAAAACAGTTTCTTATTGTTTGAATTTTTATATTATTTTATATATTGTGATAAATATCGTTATCGAGGTGGAAAATTGCTTCTATCGTGATAGAAGATTTTGGTTATATTGCCCACCCCTAATATATACATAAATAATACATTTTAAAATCCTTTTTTTAAAATAAACTTGCATCAGTTTTAAATCAAGTTGTTAAATTCTTTTTCACTTAATTTTTATATTTCACCATAAGCACAACCATTTTGATGGCAGTGTGTAAGCAAAGTAAAAGGTGATGCATGTCACATATGTCAAAAATATAATATCACAGTTCTGCAATATTACCCAGTTCTACTAGTTGTGCATGTGTGCTGTGTAGACATGTCCTATGTGGAGATAACAGTCTACGTTATGAATAAACGCTGTGTTTGCGGTGTTAGCCGCATCATATCCTACCACATAATCTTTAGATGACAATGCTGATGTTTTATATTTTCCTGTCGGTGTCTTTAAACAGCAAAAACACAAGTGTGTTTTTATGCCTTGTTATTTTGGACTTTATTTAAACCCCATGCATTTGATGGTTCACGTTTCCCTAAGCATTTCTTTCCTCCATAATTAACATCTCTCTCTTTCCGTCTTTTCTCTCACAAGTCAGGCGTGAATTTGAGCTTCCTGCAGGGAACCCCGAACATGAACACGGAAAAACTTTGTGACACTGAAATGTTGATGTTGATCAATTTTCTATAATGGCAGCTCTGACAGTAATGCAGCTGCAAGTCACAGGTTTTTATTGAAGCGCTCATTCTAATATGTTGTTTCTGTAGAAGCAGCTCTTTCACAGGGACTTTTACTGCAGATGCTCCACATCATAAATCTTCACAGATCTTCAACTCCAGTCCAGGAGGGACAGTGTTTAACACACAGTTTATAATTCATAAACAACATAACCACTGAACCTGGTATCTATCAGATTCGTTAAATCAGCTGAGTATGAGCAGAATAAGCACCAAACTGTGCTGGACACTAGCCCTGTCGTAAATGGTAGAAAAAAAAACATTATCATTAAGGTGGTGGCAACATTTTTGCAAGGAGGACTGTTAACAGAACTAATTTAATGTAACTGTAAATTTATTTTTTGAAAAATAACAAGATAACATAATATTTAATAAAAGCAGAATCTTCAGAGCAGTCATTATTGTGCAGCGATCTGTGATTTTTTTTTTTCTTTGCAAATATATATTTCTTTACACAAACGAACAGTGCTATGCCTCATCCATGTCCTATAGTAGGTATGTAGCTGAAGTTAGTGTGTTTTGTGTCATAGTTAGAAGCAGATTTATTACTTTTCAGGTAGTTAATTAAGTGCTTTTTGAGCTTCCAGGTAGAGACAATCTCACCTGACAGGTTTTCTGCAGTCACTGTGTTGATGTTCCAGGCGTGTGTGTGTGTGTGTGTGTGTGTTTGTGTGTGTGTGTCATCAGGTTCTCAGGGTATACAGGATGTCAGCATTACACAGTCACATTCACAGTGGTTTGAAGGCATGGTCTGTGTGTCTGTTAATTCTAGTGATGGTGCATGGGCCCTGTGTACATGCCTGTCAGTCCCAGTGAAGGAGGTTTGGCCTCTTTGTCAGTCCCAGTGAAGGAGGCGTGGCCTCTGTGTGTGTCTGTCATTTCCAATGAAGAAGGCTTGGCCTCGGGGTTTTTTTCCCTGCCCTGAGATGAGGCAAGATGTACCAGTAGTATGAATTATTAATTAATGTTAATTAGGTCTAATGCCTAACACCGGGCATTGTTACTGCATTTCACTTCATTCATTCATTCACATCATTATTTTCATTAAACAACTTAATAAAATATTGTAAAATTAAATTTTGAAAGTAGGGTGCTTATCCATACATTACAGTAGCTTTGTATTGCTGCATGTTTGTCAGTTTTTCATGCCTGCAGCATTCTTTTAAGAGACTTGAGCTCAGTGGGAGGAGGCGCTCCATTAATCTGATGTATTTAATTAAGCACTCTGGTCTCGTAATGTATTGATTTATTACAGCCTGTGTTTCATAAGTGCTTTAATGCGTTTCACTTCAGTGATTTGTTTAAAAGCTGGTTATTGAAGCTCAGATTAATTTTACACACTGTTTCAGGTTTGCTAGAGAGTGGTATAAATGTACATTACCTCTCAGAGGATCGCACACGTTTTCCTACAGAGAGGTTTAAAACAAAAATCCACTGCAGATTTGAAGTTCATGGAATAAAATAATGTTAAAAATATGCAGTTTAGTACAACTGTCTTGAGGGTATTAAACTGCAGACTGCAGTATGAATTTCTGCCATGTTGTTGTGTCTACAGACTGTGTCATGGCTGAAGTCATGTGGTCAAATGGTTGATCATAAGATTACGCTGATTCATTTGTCAACTGAGCAGGAAGGAAGCTACTTAGAGGAGCCTTTAAATGATGGAGCTAGTAGAGATTCCCATGCAAATCATCCCCATCCAAAAGGAGCAGAAAACAAAAAGAGCAGAATTGTTCCTGTGCAGTTTACGATATAAAACTTGCAATAAATAAGTTCACCTTCCAATTGGAATGAACAGTATCCAAACATAAACATACAGTTTTTACTCTTTAGCATAATATTCACGTGACTGAAATTTTCACTGTTGAGCTGGTGCTCAAAGTGTTGAAACACACCTGAGAGCTGACTGGCTGCGTATTTAATCACTTCATTATTATAATCACCAAAAATGTATCAAATGTAAGACTTCTTCGTATTTTTTTGGTGAAAATCTGCATCCTATTTTTACTTTCATGTTTTATTTACCTTTTTTGGCTGAATTCTTTCTGCAGTTTTATTAATGAATAATAAAAAAACCAACTTATAAAAAGTTAATTTCCAAACAAGCACAAAGAGAGTTAATATTACATTAATGAATTTGGAGCGTTTACACACATTTACTGTGACAGAAAATGTGAGTCCAGTTGAGAGTGCAAGAGATTTGAGAAACAAAGTTTGAAGCTTCTCATGCTTCAGATATCATTGAAAGGTTCATGATACATATGCAAAATCATTCCCAATTTGTATACAATAAGGCCCATCTGCTGTTTTAATGGCAGAGAGAAAGACTGTTCTTTTAGTGAATTTTTGAGTAATTACTCAGTATTGGTGAACTCTGAAGTTATCTTGTAGTTAAAGTTTAAAGTTCTTTAAAAGAGTTCCCTGAATGTTTACGTAAGTTGGGGGAATTTTCTTCATCTCAGTTAAGACATCAAAATTATGAAATTCCATAGTGACCCAATATCATAGGTGATATTGATAAAATTGTCAAAGAGGGTAAGTACAGTGAGTAGTAAGTAAAAAAACTAACTGATGACAAATAAAGGCTAATCTGTGCTTGTGTTTCTGTCTATAGAAAAATTATAAACTATACCATTTTGTTAACACATTGCATGCTAGAATTTTTTTTTCAATTTTTTACTTTGGCACAGGCCTGATAATGCACTTTGTAATTCATGTGGGTTCTACCGTCAGAAACGCCTTAATAGACGATATCAGTAGTTGCCTTTGGCGTCTGTTCGACAAGAACTTGAGTATACGTGGTGGAATGTGAGCCGGTTGCTTGTCAAAATTCAACATCAGTAGTTGAATTTTCACAACCAGAAATCTAACTGGAGTGTCGTCATGAAGAGGTTCTGGCAATTCGTTGAGAGATCCCAAAGTTTCCTTTTGTAACAGCAGTGCAATCATATTATTGTGTCATGACAAAACCACTTCCCTTCAGTGCAGTCAGAACTCTGACTTGACCTTTTATGTTTGGCAGCACAGTTAGCACCAATGTCTCACACTCCCAGGGTCAGGGACTTACCTGTTACTCTCACATTCAGTCTGTATGCGAGGGGATTGGGAGTTTTTCTCTAGTTTCCTCTGCAGTCCAAAAACATGTTTTGTAGGATGATTGGCAATTGTGGTACTCCTGTAGGTTGCCAGAGGTAGCGTAATTGTACTTACAGCATCGTCAGCAGGCGTGAAGTCATTCAGGCCATTGAGGCCAACTACTGATGCTGGCTTAATGGGTGAATGGATGGATAGATTGAACAAAATCACTTTATTCTGTTCTTTTCTATTTTTCATCTATTCATTTTTGGTTACAATCACAGAGATGTTTAGTATGAGCATTTCCTGAAGCGCTTGCCCTGTATCTGATTGTGTGCATTGTGCTGCTGCCACATGTTTGGCTGATTAGATAACTGAGTAGGTGTACTGTTATTCATACATACAATGAATGCAGTGTGTGCATGCATGTTTTGCTTAAGCATTATTTATTATTCCTTCTTTTTATTTTGGTATACTTGGAATAGACATGTGGTATTCCATGAGTCCTGCAGAGCAGCTAGAGAGTAATGTTTAACTACATGTACAACTCACTGGTCACAGATGTTTTAATAATCGCTATCCCTGAACAAGGGCACTACTTCGTGTGGAACAAGTGATAGTACAAGTGATAGTGCAATAAAACAGTAACAGTTTGCTAGCTGAGCATACTCTAAAGCAGAGTAAGTGGAAATATAAAGTAAATCTTGTACATTTCTCAGGACTGCCCATCACCTCCATGGTTTATTCTTCTCACCTTGTAGTTAGCTTTACTGCTGATTGTTACAAAGCACTTATGCTGAAGAATTTTTTTTTTCCATACATGTTTTTATTTTTCTTCTTATAGATGAATGATTGCAGACTTTTTTAATTGGTTAATGTGACACGTTTTTCTTGTGAATGAGCTCTTTCTATGGAAACCATAGCATGTGAGAACAAGTGCATTGATTACAAAACATTTTTACTATGGTCATAATAATAGTAATTCTAATACTAATTCACCTTGTAAGTAGCTTTATGCTCTTGAACAGACTGGAAGTTTCCTTGTTGCTGTTTTTTTTATTAAATGAAAATGAAGGACGTGGCATGCAAAATGAATGTAAAGCATGTTGAATCACACAGAGATTGACTTTAAAGTGAAATGTTCTGGTTTGTCTGTCCTTTTTTGGAATAAATTGCATTACACAGTAATTAAGTCACACACATAAGCCCTCAGTGATTGTTAATGGTTTCTGCACTTAAGAAAAATTAAAAATACATTTGTTGAATTACATTCCTTATTGTGGTCAAAGTTTAATCAGTGCCTCCTTGTTTTTTTGAAAATGCAGCCTGTTGTCTGATTGATTCGAATGCTGGCTGCCCTTGGAGAGGTGTATGTATATGTACCTGTACCTGTGTGTGTGTGTGTGTGTGTTTGTGCGCGCGCGTGCATGTGCAAACAGTGCAAACAGTGCAAACACAAAAGCTCGGTGAAGGCAGCTGTTGAAAGTGTGTCACACGGGTTGGATGACGTGGCTTCCTCACTCACTAATTTTCATGGAATGAAGCAGCAGCTGTAACTCTGTGCTTTCACTTGCGGTCATTTCACTACCACCTCAGCCCTGAATATTTAAAGGTATAGGTCTTTCTTTAATACGAAACATTACAGAGAACACAAACAAGAAGCAACAAGGCCCCAATCCCTCTAAATTGTTCCAAAGTGAAACTTTAAATTAAAAAAGTGCTTAACCTGTGAATAATACTATTTTTCATGCCACGCCTAGGGTTTTGAAGAGCTTTTGATAGACAAAGCATGAGGAAGCAAAGTAAGAGGATGCATTAAAGATTTTAAAATCAAATACACGTTTCTGTTTCAATAGGCTTCTTATAAGTTTAGTACTGCATCTTACATAAATTATGGGTTATAAATTCTTGTGCAATATTGTGCGATACTAAAATATCACAAGTGGTATTGTGTGGTGTCATTACACCAATGAGTTTTTGTTTTTTTGCCATTGAGATAACAGACCGTAAGTCTTGTGGACCTGAAGAAGTACAATTTACAGAACTCACTGTATATGTGTACTATATGTACCCTATCATAAGGCATGAACATAGGGTTAATATATTGCGTTATATTTGTGACTAGTTTACATTTTTAAACTGTATTTTCACTCACTCAAAAACTCTGTCTCGTGTCTTAACATTGCAGTCCTGTCCTTGCTGTGATCTAAAGATGCTGCATTTAGGCAGTGTTTCTTCAGTGATTCAATCCAGACTAAATAAATTCACAGCAGGCATTGTGAAATTTGTACATGGTAGTGGAGAATACGGAATTCAAAAGCACATCTGTTCCGTTCTGTTTTATGCATTCCCGGTGCAAGAGAAAAGTGTTGGCACTATTATCTGGAGATCATGTGTATAAATCCTGCTGCAGCCATCATTAGCCAGGGGTCTAGGAAGCAGATTGGAGGGGTGGCATACTTCTGTCTAGAGCTGGGTGATATGTCCAATAAATTTAATCGTGAGTTTTTTTAGATTAAATACAATTTTAGAATGATTAGAGGGTATAGGATGGATTATTTTTAAAATAACCAAACAGTGTTAATACAAATTTCATTAACAATTTTTTTTGTTATTTTTGAAAGACTATAATCGGTACAAACAACATGCAAATCTTTGGGAAATCTTTATTTATTTGGGTTCTGGTTATGGCAAGTTATTGTCATTCCTGTTATACAAAATAAAGTAATATTACAAAATATGTGGGATTTGTAAAGTGCAAGCTAAAGACTTGAATTGTTTCTTATAAAATAAATAGTTGTAAAAATACTAAATGAACTAAATGGAATAGAAGTAGAAAAGAAATATCTGATGAAAAACTATTTTGTAAACCAGTTCAACATGAGCATTTTGCATGTTTTTAGCAAGGAACACAAGCCTGTCCACTACATCAGACTTGAGACATGCCCTGTAGCATGATACAATGCCCCCGCCAATACTAAAGAACGTCTCTGATGGGGCACTTATAGCAGGAATAGCGAGATAGTTCTTGGCCAGATTACTAAGTCTCAGAAAGTTTGCCTCATGTTGCTTTTCATGTTTCTGAAAAACTTTTGGCTTGGAAGCTCATATTGGTGGATTATTTTGAGCATATGATAAAATCCAGGCTTTTCAACTGTATATATGGGCACAATGTCTTGTGATGTAATGTGCCACACCATCAGTAATATCTTTCTATCGAGGCCCCTGCTTATCAAATGGGATACAGTGGGAAAATGAGACTGCTATTGTTACCTGCTTTTTAGCCGGGGTTTTGGCACTACTGCTGTCTTGTTTAGCTCCCAGCGCTACACACGCCTCCCATTCAACAATGTGGTTCTGTTTGAGGTGTTGGAATAAATAAGTCATGCTGCTTCTTTTAGTTGCTGCAAACTTCAGACAGATTTTACATTGGGCTTTGGCTTGTTCAACGCAAACCATTTACATACGACTGAAGAAACCACACCTCTCTCATAAACAAGCTCTTTGGTTTCGTCATGTTATATTTTGTATTTCCCACGTAGCAGAACTACAGAAGCTCAAGTTGTCATACAAAAGTTAAATTATGAAATTAATTTCCATTTTTTAACATCAACAAAGAAAATCAAATTAGTAGACCATATTCATATAATTTTTTTATTAATAAACAAGCAACTGAACTTCTACTCCTCCTGGTATATTGCAGCCTGCTAGGGGACCAGTAAAAATCCAGTCTTAAAGCAATGTTATGGCTTCACCTTTCCATTCTAGCATATATCTCTAAAGTGTCACATCAGATAAAAAAATTTGACCCTGACCTTTTGTTCTTTGATTATTTGTTCTTTTTATCATCCTGAAAAATAAAATCAAAAGCTGAAAGCAAAGCACAAGTGTGCTGCTTTATGGAAATGGGTTGTGTTGTCATGGCGATCGATCAAGCCATGATTTGATTAGTGTCCCTCTGTAGATTTAATTATTTAGACAAATGTGCAGCATTTAAGTTAGAGAGAAATCCAAACTGCATCATAATCTGGTTACGTGTGTATCGAGAGGTCACATCAATGTAAAAAAAAATAATAAACTTTTTTTTTTTTTTAAGGAATATGATTTCTGCGGTCTGTGCGTCATGTCTGACATCCCACATCCCTTCCTGAGGGACTGTAAATAAAAAGCCAGTACTGAAATTCAGTAGTAAGTGATTTAAGTCCGCAGTGCTGCAAGTGAGACCTTTCTGTAATGAATTGTTCAGCTGCTCTATGTCTGAATTAATAATGCACCTTTCAGGCCAGGTCTGTCGTTCTACAGAGATTAGATCTCTAAACTACATTGGCGCCTAATATTGACATCATTACATAAGGCACAAATCTATGCCACTCTTTTTAATGCTGTTTCGCAGAGCTAAAATGTGCAGTAACCAATCACATATGAGGAGACATTTGATGCCATGCTGTTAGAGAAAAATAGTGCACAGTAACTGGCAGGATACAACCTGGCATAAAGCGGAGATACACTTACCACTCCAGAGCATTGATTATTTTCCTGTATGTTCTGAAGATACCGTAGGAACTTGTCAACTGATTAAATTTTTTTAGAAAACAGCATAGGTACATTTGATACTGTAAATCTGTTCACACATACAGTAATAGCAGCTATAACCATTTGGTTTCTCCCCAACCTCTGTGTGTGTGTGTGTGTGTGTGTGTGTTTCTTCTTCTTCTTCTCCTCTCCTAAAGTTAATGAGAAAAAAGTCAAATGTTGTTTTACTGAGAAACCACAAAAAAAACCTTTGTCCTGAAGATGTTAGAAATGTTGTGTTGTTTACAGCTTTAAAAAATTTTTTTGGTGCTGTCTTCATCTGAAAATTAAAAAAAAAAATTCACCTTGCAGAAAACTTGTTACTGTATAGGTCTTTATGAATGAGCTTTTATCATAGAAAGGATAAGTTATTGGTATGCATTGCATTATATAAACCTTTCATTTAATACGGAATTAAATCGTCTACTGCTACAGTATGATTTGTACAGTGTTAATTAGTTGATATAGTTCCTAATTTTTCTTGCTGATTCCCTTTTTCTGTCTACACAAAGGAAAAAAAAAATCAGCTGGATGGATAGACAGGTGAGACAGAGACAGCTTGAATGTCTAAACTTCTGCCTTATTTGTGTTCCTCTCTTGCAGGGTTTTGACCCGCCGCATCAAAGTGACACCAGAACCGTTTACATCGCAAACCGCTTCCCTCAACATGGACATTACATTCCACAGAGGTTTGCGGACAACAGAATCATCTCCTCCAAGGTAAGTCAAGTCTGAGAGCCCCTTAATTTCACAACCATTCCTGCAGCACAAAAAACTCTAGACTTCATCCTAAAATTATCGGCTATGTTTAAATAAAATTGTGTATAGTTTCTACAATATTAGAATAATAGGAAACTACAGTTCTGATCCCGAGTCAATTGTCCATTATATTAGGAACACCTGCACATTCTGGCAGTAATCTAACCGGGGTGAAGAACAAAAAATGTCATGTATCATCGATGTTGGTAGCGGATGTGTTGGTTTGAGTATTTCAGAAATTGCTGTTCTGTGAATTTCACACTCAGTTTGGGGTGAAAAACAAAAGAAAAGAGCCTGCAAGCTGAAACACATGGTTGATCAGAGAGGTCAGAGGAAAATGGCCCAAATGGTTTGATCTGCCAGAAAGGATATAGTAACTTATATAAACACTCTTAAACTACTGACCACCGTTATAAAGGCTTCTGAGTTACAATATTCTTCCTGTCAGTTCATACCAGTCATCCTCCTCTGATCTCGCATAACAGCAATGTGTTTCAGCCTGGAAACCCTTATCACACAGGATGTTTATTGTTTTTAACACTTTGCTGAACTCAAGACACTGTTGCATGTGAAATCCTCGGACCAACTCATTTGTCATTAACAACCATGCCACAATTAAAACCACAGGGTTTACACTTTTTTTTTATTCTGTTGTTTGACATGAACATTAACTGAAGTTCTTGACCTGTATCTGCATTATTTTGTTGTCGTGCTGCCAGATGATTGGCAGGTAAACGCATGAATGAGCAGGTGTACAGGTGTTCAGCTGTTCTTGTTAAAATGACTGGTTATTGTATTAGAATCTAAAGAGAGGCTTTATACTTTTTTGGTTTACTTTTCTTTTGTATTTTTTGCTTCAAGTAAAAACCACAATTATGGTTATGCAAACCACAGTGGCTTTTTATAGCTTTTATTGTCTGATGGTCTGTGATCGCTAGAAGTGTTAAAAGAAACATGTGAATTTAAGGACAAATTGAAAATCTGTCCTGTGCCCATGTGCTGCTGTCTGTGACAATATTTTAGTGTTATTCATTTATTAATTCTAAAAATACATGATAAACATAGAATGAAACTGATAATGCAGCACCAGAAATAACATAATATATTTGTTATAATTATATAGTTAGTATATAGTTATAAATCTGACATTAACAGAAGAATTTATATTTACTTACAGTATTAAAAAGGTGATCTCTCTCTTTCTGTATAATGTGTATATTTCAAGAATATAGTATTTCAGAAATGTGGTATACAAGATCACAAGATCAACTATTATTTCCTCAAAACATTGCAGACTTTTTTGATAGATTTTTAGTATGAAAAATGAAAGTTGAGCAATATAACACAATGATACATCTTTTTATCTTCATTATCATTAGGGTTCTAAACTTTAAAAACTTTATTAATTATTTAATGTTAAAAAACCTTACTTTTTGTCTTGAAATTTTTAAGTATTTATAAATGCAGAACAGAAATCTCTTAGCCCACATTGACCTTTTGTTGGCGCTGTGTTAGCAAAACCACAGTAAAATTATATATTGTGATGTGTAATTTGAAGTAATGTTATATTGTGTGTAATATTATTGCAGCTTTCCTGATCTTTAATGTATAACAAATCTTTTGTTTCGTTAGCTTTTTTCTCCCCGAATAAAATTACACACTTGTATGTGGGCATTCAGGTCAAACCAAGACTTGATTGTGTAGAATAACAGAACACGGTTAGTTATATAATTCCCTGCTACACTAATACACTTAACCCACCGTTTCACTAGTGCTTGAATACCATCAAGGTAGAAAGTGTTCTCAGGTCAATATGTGGGATGTGGCAGTAACTCCCAGCCGTAGTGTACAAGTGGTGTGACGAGGTCCTGGTTAAACAGAATGCTTTGTGCGTAAAGTCTTCTGTAAATGTCATTTGGTTTTACAGTTCATTAAAAGTCCCGGTTTGACTTGAACGTTTCTTGTACATGCCAAATTATAAGTTTTTTTTGTTCTTTTTCTAATGGGTCAGAATATATTAATCACTCACAGCTTTAATATTTCCTCTGCAGTACACCATATGGAACTTCATTCCCAAAAATCTGTTCGAACAGTTCAGAAGGATAGCCAATTTTTACTTCCTCATCATCTTCCTTGTCCAGGTAAGACACAGTCCTTCTCACGATTTGATGAGTGTGTGTGTGCTTGATAATTGTTTGTGTGTGCTTGATGAGTGTGTGCTTGATGAGTGTGTGCTTGATGAGTGTGTGCTTGATGAGTGTGTGCTTGATGAGTCTGAGTGCGTGCGCGTGTCTGAGTGCGTGCGCGTGTCTGAGTGCGTCCGCGAGTCTGAGTGCGTCCGCGAGTCTGAGTGCGTCCGGGTGTCCGCGAGTCTGAGTGCGTCCGGGTGTCCGCGAGTCTGAGTGCCTCCGGGTGTCCGCGAGTCTGAGTGCGTCCGGGTGTCCGCGAGTCTGAGTGCGTCCGGGTGTCCGCGAGTCTGAGTGCGTCCGGGTGTCCGCGAGTCTGAGTGCGTCCGGGTGTCCGCGAGTCTGAGTGCGTGCGCGTGTCTGTCTGTCTGAGTGCGTGCGCGTGTCTATCTGTCTGTCTGAGTGCGTGCGCGTGTCTATCTGTCTGTCTGAGTGCGTGCGCGTGTCTGTCTGTCTGTCTGAGTGCGTGCGTGCGCGTATCTGTCTGTCTGTCTGAGTGCGTGCGTGCGCGTGTCTGTCTGTCTGAGTGGGTGCGCGTGTCTGTCTGTCTGAGTGTGGGTGCGCGTGTCTGTCTGTCTGAGTGTGGGTGCGCGTGTCTGTCTGTCTGAGTGTGGGTGCGCGTGTCTGTCTGTCTGAGTGTGGGTGCGCGTGTCTGTCTGTCTGAGTGTGGGTGCGCGTGTCTGTCTGTCTGAGTGTGGGTGCGCGTGTCTGTCTGTCTGAGTGTGGGTGCGCGTGTCTGTCTGTCTGAGTGGGTGCGCGTGTCTGTCTGAGTGGTTGTGCGCGTGTCTGTCTGAGTGGTTGTGCGCGTGTCTGAGTGGTTGTGCGTGTCTGAGTGTGTCTGCCCGAGAGTGTGTCTTTCCATCTGTCTGTCTGTCTGTCTGTTCGCGCATGTGACAGAGAGAGAGAAGTTTCTTTCACGTACCTTTGTGGAATTTAGCAGGTGTCTGTATCAGGCTTCTAAATGGTCTTAATTATTCCACTCCTCTGTAGTGTATCATGGATTCCTCTGTTCTCCTTTATGATGATCTTAAAATAGCTTCATTTGAGCTCTTTGTGACTTATTACATTTGTTTGTTTATGTGCTGTAGGTTTATCTGATCCCCTTAAGAGAATATTACTTTTGTGACCTTTATTTTATCACGCTGGTGCCCTTGAGCCAGCTTTCTTTTTATGAAATCTGCTATCTCAAGATAAAGGTTATGAGAGCCAGACTTCAGGTTTTCATGAGCGAAATCTTAACCGCAGTAGAGGGACTTTTTTTTAAACAAAATCAAGACCCACATTCATTTTTCTTTCATTTTTGCCTCACTGCTGTAAAATTTTCTTTTCTGATCAGTGTTGATGACTTTTTATAACAGCAGAATAATAATGCACTCTTTCTACAAAATTATTGTTTTCATAGTGACATTTACAAGAACTTGTACTTCTTTTGTTCATGTGGTAAAATTTTTAGGTTGGGTGGGTGGATGGATGAGTAGATATGTTAGATAGATTGATAGACAGATATCAGATACTGTAAATAACTAAACATGTTATGACTGGTGAATACGTGCAGTAGCTTATTGAGCAGATAACAGTATAATATGTGTAATATGTGTAATATACCTGTAATAAAAAATCTACAATAGAAAATATTACTATAGTAGAGAAACTATACTATGTATCCAAAAGTCTAATATACGTACCCAAATTACACATAAATTATAGACAGATATACAGTGGTACCTCGGCATACAAACACCCCAGCGCCTGCAAATTTTCACCTTAAAAACTAACATTTTGCAAGAACTTTGCTTTAAGCATTTTCGGCATACAAGAGACCGGGCAAGTCGTGCATGCGTCTGGTTGCTGTTCAAAACTTGTTTACGTCACTGGAAAGCCAAGTGAAGAGAGTTTACATATTTTTTGTGGACCTTTTTTTTGCATTTTGTGCAAGATATGATAAAGACATAGCAACATGGGTCATTGTAGTGTTAGAAATGGTTAATATTGTTAATATTTTTGGGTGGCTAGAACGGAAACTTATAAATACTGAACTTCACTTTAAGAACTAGTCTCTGGAACAGATTAAATTTGTATGCCTAGGTGCCACTGTGTAGTGATGATAAGATAATCTTTATAATATAAATATTTTAGTTGTCTAGAGATAATTCAGAACACAAAGTATAGAACAGTGCTGCCAGATTATTAGTTATGCAGTAGTGTCCCAAAATTATAGCGTAGTTTATTCAGCGGGATAACTGCTCTCTGGAGTTCCTGCTGAGGTTGCTTGCTTTATGCAGAAATCTACTTTGATGCATTGCACAGTTTTCATCACTTCTTGCAGGGCTTGATGTTTGATCTTTGTTTTCTGCCATCTTCAGGACAGGAGAGGTTAAACTCTGCATGTTTTTATGTTATTAACATCAGGAAAGAGGGAAATAAAAGAAAGCCAAGTGAGGGACTGAGTGTTTGTAGCTACTGTAACATATTATTAACTGTTAGCTGATTTCTGTGGTATAAAAAGAATGAAAGACAGGCTCATGTTTAAAATGTTCTGCTTCAGGGTGGTTACAGGAGCTCTACTTCTTCTTATCTTTTGTTGATTATTTAAATATTGCAGCACATCTCTTTTTAGTACAAACATTTTTAAGCGTTCTTGTAGCTTTTTATTGTTTTTTACAACTGGAAGTTACTATGATTATGTTTATATGTTATTGATTTTTGTTAAGTAACTAAAACATATACTTTGCAGTTCAGTAGCAGTGAATTTCTCTCTTATGACACTATACTTCTTTCTACAGTTAATGATAGACACACCAACTTCCCCTGTGACAAGTGGACTTCCCTTATTTTTTGTCATCACAGTAACTGCCATTAAACAGGTGAGTTTTCTGCATTAGCTTTGTGAAACATGGTGCGCTAATTAAATAGTAATGAAAGTATGCAATAGTGTTAAATTCTGAAATTGTTTCTTTGACAATCCTCTTTGAAAGTATTGAAAGATCAAACTTTTCAACTCTTATTTCCTGATAATTACGTGTTAAATGGTACATGGCACCTTTGGATGCAGACCACACAATTTCTTTGTAGGCAGAATTTATAAAAACATAGTCTTAAATTAAACGCCTCAACGGGGGTAGCCGAAAGACTGACAACTTTTAAGTAAATTAAAGCAAATAATACTTAATATTTTATTGCATATGCAAGCCAGTGAACCAGTGACATCATTAAACTGTCACATTCTTCTTGCATTTTTGTGATTCTTTTCCAGCCCTGAACCACAGCTGTACTTTCATTCCTTGGTTTCTTCCCTGTAGTCTGCTCTTTGGGAGGTTAAATGCATGCTCAGTTGGATTTAGGTCTGGCCAGTCTGAAACCTTCCGCTGTTTTACTTAATGAAGTCCTAAGATTTGTTGGCAGTTTGTTTTGGGTCATTGTCTTGCTCAAAATTAGATTTCCTGCATTTCTCTGTAAATTGGCAGACAGAATATTTCTGCAGATTTCTGAATTCTGGAACATTCTGCTGCTATGATTACAAGTTACATTATTAAGAAAGATTTGAAGACTTGTTCGAAAATCCGTCATGCAAGCACAAGCCTTCACACCACGGTTTCCATGTTTGCGTGATGCGCTTGCATATTTTGGATCACAAGCAGATCCCATACTTTTGCCTTTATGTAATGTAACTGACCGACTTGTGTTTTTTTTTTTTCTTCATAGCTCTCACATTGTTTCTACCATAAACTGCTGCTGTTTTACTTGCCTGATGTGTTTGATGTCTGGTTGTTATTACGGGGATGTTTTTTAAGGATATTCCATATTGGCTATGTCCAATGCTTTTGCAATAGCTCTGATCAATTTACTATCTTTCATTTATTAAAAATGGCTTGCTTTTCTTCCATGGACAGCTCTCTGGTCCCTTTTTTTTAAAACGTCTCCATAGGTGAATTATAGGGTTTAAACTTAGAGCAGAAATTCAGAGCTATTGATTGTTTAAGCAATAACGGTATCATTGGTCACTAGAAAAATAGGTAGGTGCAAACAAATGTGCAGGGTTGTTTAAAACATCTAAATGTAAGTATCAGGAAATTCTGATCTGTTGTCTCATATTTGTGTTTTGATCTATTGGCGTTTCTGTTCCAGTATGTTCAGATGTATATTAAATCAGTTTTCTTTACTGATTCAAATTACAACAATTATTTACCCATTTTGTGAAATAACATTGTTTACGTTTTATTTTAATGTGACAACATGAAAGGTGTGTAAATCCTTTACTCATCTTTTTGTTACAGTTAAGTAGGAACAAATGCAAATTTGCGAGGGACTGACTACACCTCCTTCACTAAACCTGACAGAGAGAGACCATGCCTCATTCACCCACCCACAAACAGGCCACATCGTTCTCACTGAGACTGACACAAAAATACACCTCCTTTCCTGAAAGTGGCATTACACAGAGACCACTCCTTCCTTACTGACACATAGAGGCAGCGCCTCCTTCCCTGAGACTGACACGAAGGCCATGTCTCCTTTGCTGACACAGTGACGTCCAAAAATCTATTCTTCGTGTACTGAGACAGACAGACTAAGCCAGGCCTCCTTCACTCTGGTGTCAGTGGTATCTGTTGTAAAATTGGCTTGACTAGCACCCCGGTTCACAGATTGTTGCGATATTACATACAAGAGGAATCACGTACCTTTTCTTTTTTGTTCCCAACACACACACACACACTGCAGGGCTACGAGGACTGGCTGAGACACAAAGCCGATAATGAAGTAAACGGTGCTCCAGTATTTGTGGTGCGCAGTGGCGGTTTGGTGCAGACTCGCTCCAAGAATATACGAGTGAGTTACATTGTAAATCTATTAAATCTACTCCCATTTCTATAAAATCATTAAACTATAACACAAACAAGAGCAGTCAAGGCTTTCTCTTTATCTTCTGCATTACAATTTTTACACCAAGTATTTTTATTGAATTTTGTGAAATATTTAAATATGGAAGGTATAAATTACAAAAAGGCAGTTTGATTGATATGGCAGACAACAAATCACACATCTTTTTCACTACACCCCACTTTTCACCCATGCTTAGTTGTCTATGTTTGTTTTGCTTGCTCTCTGTGATTTGCAGTCTGATTAGGCGGGAGATAAAAACAATGTTCAATGTTACTCTTTTTAGGTTTTTGTTTGCACTATGTTTTGAAAAAATTGAACCTTCAGTTGCACAAATACAATTCCAATGATGTTTAACTTTAGTGTTTTAGTATTATTATTAATCATTACATTTTCGTATAATTAGTGTGCATGTTATGTTGTATATTGTGTGACATGGTAAGCCATCAAAACCATCCAACCATTTCTTGTTTAAAAAGTGTGTTATACCCACAGTGAATAATATGCCATTAGCATTTTTTCAGTAAAGAAAGATATATATATATAGATTTCTGTAAAGTTCTTATGGATTCTCTGAATGTCTCTTCTGTCTATTTCCAGGTTGGAGACATAGTGCGAGTAGCAAAAGATGAAACGTTTCCAGCTGATTTGGTGCTTCTGTCTTCAGACCGCGCAGAGGGGACGTGTCACATCACAACAGCCAGTTTAGATGGAGAGACAAATCTGAAGGTCTGTGACAGTTTGAAGATTCATGCTGTGACTACATTAGTATACATCATGAGTATATTTCTAAAAAGCTAATCGCACAACCCAATTATGAGTTCATGAGCTGAATCAGTGTGTCGGTGTGCAAAACAACAACAAAAAACAGTCAGTTTTGTGCACAAGATTTCTAAACATTTCAGTTCTGCTGATTTTATGAAAAAATATTGAACTTTCTGAAATGATGGTATGTTGCTTTTACTTAGGTTTAAACAATAAATACAAGATTATCATTTAAATAAAATTTTAAATAATTTAATCTACAGTTTGTAAATCATGACAAAACAATGTACTAAGTATGATAAATCAGGATTCCACCTAAGCTTGTATGATTTTCAGCCTAATTTTGCTGTCATTTACAAAAAATCGTGTAAGAGCTTTTTGGTCTTAGAACGCCCAGTGTGACGATGTGCTCTCAGACAAAGATGCGCTGTCACGACCAAAATTGCCTCTAAAAAGTCCTGTTAGTTTAAACTGTTTTTTTTTTTTAACTCTGAGCACTGCTTTAATACTCATCTAATATCCACCAATAGAAGAGTAGTGTAGGAGGACACCAAAATCATAAGACAGCTACACATGGAGGAGTGGTGATGAAGAAGTGCAAATAGAAAAAGGAAAACAAAACTCTATTACCTATGATGTCCATTGTTAAAAATGCTATACAGAAGTTGAATTAAATTGAATTGAAGTTAATTAAGCCAGTTTTCTGCACAAGCTGATAAGTCACACTGATTGATTACACGAGTATAATAATTTTCTTTGATTGCAGAATTTGGACAAGGTTTTAGTAAAATATTAATTAAATTACTGAAATTAAATACCATCAGGTATTTCACACATCAACACATCTATACTGAGTTGCTTGCATGTAGGTAAGTGGTAAACAGTCTGTCCTCAGTGGAATCTGTGAGCTGATGTAAAGCACTACTGTAGAAACTGCAGCTTTCCTACTGCTGTGCTTTCCCTTGAACATGCTTATGAGCCATTAGGTGATTTCTGCTGCCCAGCTCATTATCCCTCTGTATTCAGACTCACTACGCGGTACCGGAGACGGCTGTGTCCCAGTCTGTGTCACGGCTCGAGGCCCTGCAGGCCGTGGTGGAGTGCCAGCAGCCTGAGCCTGATTTATACAGGTACGAGAGTCAGAGTCAAAACCAGGGTTTCAGTGCTGCTTTTCAGCACACTTTACTAAATGTTTATTTAGTTGTCTGGCCATGTTTATTACACAGTTTAAAGCCCATACAGCTAAATACTAAAAGATTTAAACTAAATGCAAAAATTGATTAACGAGTTAGAATGCTAACTTAATGTCTATTTATTTCATGGAAAAAAACCTGGGAAATAAGTCATTATTTTGCTGAGGTTATGATGTTTTGTGTAATTGTATTTCTTTACTTTGTATATATATATATATATATATATATATATATATATATATTATTTATTAAGCTCTGATCATTTTTGTTTGTCTGTTTACTTACAGATTTGTTGGAAGAATCACAGTAACACAATATGGAGAAGAGATTGTCAGGTATGTTTGTAAGACATAAAACTTTGGTTTGTTGTGCTCATTGTAAGGACTAGACAGCTAACAGCTGTGTTATTGGTTGTGATTAGACCTCTAGGACCAGAAAACCTCCTGCTTCGAGGGGCTCGATTGAAAAACACCAAAGAGATCTTTGGTACATTTTCAAAATTTTTCTTTTCTGCACTTAAGCATTTGTGTGTGTTTTGGATGTTTTAAAAGTGTTCTTTTAAAGCATCGGTTGTGTGTTTGTGTGTTTAATTATCCACATTTTGTTTGTGCCTAGGTGTGGCTGTGTACACAGGCATGGAGTCCAAGATGGCTCTGAATTACAAGTGCAAGTCCCAGAAGCGCTCAGCAGTAGAGAAGTACAAAGTTCTCGCTCTCTCGTTCACTTTCTTTTTTTACCCAAAATGGAAATCGTTTCATACTTCCCTCACTTTTATTTAAATTCACAATTGACCTTTTATCAATTGCCTAAATCTCTCTCAGATCGATGAACACATTTCTCATCATCTATTTGAGCATCCTGCTTTTTGAGGCTGTCCTTAGCACCATTTTGAAATACGCCTGGCAAGCAGAGAACAAATGGGACGAGCCATTCTACAACAAGAAGACAGAGACAGAACGCAACAGCAGCCAGGCAAGAGCTGTCTCTTTTTTTTTTTTTTTTTTATAAACTGCTCAACCAATCAGGTCATTGAAAGGAGAAATTGGGACTGGGTGGGGAGGGAATTGGATTAGTAGAAATGTCTAATAATTTCATTTCATGTTTTACACAGATTTTGAAGTTCATCTCTGATTTCCTGGCCTTTCTGGTACTGTACAACTTCATTATCCCTATCTCACTGTATGTCACTGTGGAGATGCAGAAGTTTCTGGGTTCCTTCTTTATCGGCTGGGATCTCGACCTCTACCACGAGGAGAGTGACCAAAAAGCCCAGGTCAACACTTCTGACCTCAATGAGGAGCTCGGGCAGGTGTGTGTGAGAGAGAGCCTTTGTTTGTTGAATGCTTGTATGTGAAATCTCATCATGACTTTATTTCCACTTAGAAATGTGGACTATAATACATGTTTCTTTTCTCTGTTGTTCAATTTCCACTCCTGAATGAGATGTTTTAAAAGTCAGCAGAGTAAAAGTTTTTTGCTCTTACTGTGCCGTAGGTGGAGTATGTTTTTACTGACAAGACAGGAACTTTGACCGAAAATGAAATGCAGTTTCGTGAATGCTCCATTAACGGCGTCAAATACCAAGAGATTAACAGCAAATTGGTCCCCGAGGGAATGACGGAGGACGTCCCGGACATCGGATCTGTTTCTCGCCTGGTGAGACTCCAATTCTTTTTAAAAACACTGGTGATGTAAAATTATAAGAGTGTTCGATGTTTGAGAGAAACTGCAGGAAATGTGATAAGATATTCAAACACCAGCTCTTGTGTAAGGGTTTTTATCACATTTTTTGTGTGGGGCTGTGATTTAGACCAAAATTGTATTTCAGTGTGGCCCATCTACAACACTCTGATTGGAAAATTACATTCTGACCCAAAGTCACTGTTTAATTTTTAGAAAAAGAAAAACCCTGTCAATAGTGTTTCTGTAAAGTGATGATGAAGAGAAAAATCTGACATTTTCTGACAGTATTAACTGTTTTTTTTCCCTACATATCATTAAGCTTTTTTAAGCTTTTAAGCAAATTTAAGCAAGTTACTATAGCACTTAGCCTATTTAAATTGTTAAATTGTTTAATTTGTTTTTTTTTTCAGACCTATTTTTGGATATTTAAATGGAATTGTACGTGTTTTTTTGTTTTAGAGCAGGGAAGAGGAGCTGTTCCTGAAAGCAGTCTCTCTGTGCCACACAGTTCAGATCAGTTATGATCAGACAGACGGTGTGTCTGATCCTTTCTCACACGCTAATGGATTCACCCCTCAGATGGAGTACTACGCCTCCTCTCCTGATGAGAAAGCCCTCGTGGAAGCCACCAAGAGGTAAAAATAAACCTGCCGTGTGTACAGGTTAAGAAAGAAAATAAGGGGGAAAGAAGTTAATGGAGAAAGAGCTTAATAAAAAAAAGAGAGAGAGAGAAAGTAAGTCTGTCCAATTTAACCCTGGACGTTTTAGAGATGTTTTTGTGGGTGTTTAAACAGACCTTTGGACCACATTTCACTGTTCTAATTTTAAAGACTATGAGTGAAAAAAGGTCTGTTACTTGTCTCATCACTGTTAAACATTATAATGCTGTTTTTTCCCCTGATTATTTCTGCTCTGTTTGATGTTGCAGGATGGGCGTGGCCTTTGCTGGAAGTAATGGAGAAATCATGGAGATCAAAACATTCGGCAAATCAGAAAAGTGAGACTTAAAGTTATATAGACCTAAGTTATTTAAGGAAAAAAACACTCAATGTTGTTCTGTTATTGGAAAATAATTAACAACCTGGTGTTGTGGTATAGTGGCATTACTTTTGCCACCATGATGTTGATTATTTTTCTGTAACAGCACATATCAGTCTTTTCTCCCCCTAATACCACAGCAGCTTTTCATATTAAAAAACACAATTTAAGTTGTTACAGAAAAGTTCCTCATGAAAAACTTTACTTGATTTAAAAAAAAATCTATGTAATGTGCACAAACTTTACAGACCCAACAAAGTTCTTATCTAATGAGTCCCTAAATGAGCTGTTACTATGATAACGTTAACATATTAGATTATGTATATTAATATAAATCTGTGATTTAAATTTAAATCAGAATTCAGCAGCACTGTAGTACAAAGTTAAGATATGTACTTTGTTTGGTCTGTGAAGTTTGTTTTTGACTCAATAGTGTTACAGCACTCAAGGTTTTTTTCCCACAGGTATAAACTACTTCATGTATTAGAGTTTGATGCAAACCGAAGGCGCATGAGTGTGATATTACAGGCTCCCTCAGGTATGTGACAGATACCTGATATATATCAGTATATACAGTATATATATCACATCAATCATATGTCTAGTGCTATATACATATGCTGTGTTCATATTAAGTCGGAAATGGAAACGAGGAAAAAATTTTTTTGGGGGGGGGGGGGGTATGCTAGTCAGGTACCCTGAGTGATTTATGTTTATGATTTATTTAATTCTTCAAAACAGTCAACTGTATGTCAGTGTTTAAGATTTAACCAATGCATGTGATTAAGTTGAGGAAGGTGAAGTAATTCGTTCTGTATACTCTGTTTCATTTACTGTTGACAATGGGAGTCGCCTTATTTGCATGATGCAGTACACAGACAAACAATTCCGGATTGAAGGATTTTCTTTAGCTTTTTGTAGTCTGACATAAGAAGGTCTATAGTCCAAGCTTTCGTTAAATGCAGTCTAATAAAAATAGATGTAATATACAGGCAGTTGTCATGTACAAAATAAATATTACATGTTACACATTTTTTAAATGTTCAATATTTGACTCCTGAGGGTTAACATGTAATGAAATATTCCTTAAAGCAGTGCACAGATCAACAGCTACTGTATAATGCCTTCATCTTTTGCCAGAATAACAAGTTATTACAAGTTTTTGAAACATGAAAGTTGTACTTACCAGCAGGACGCATGGAATTTTCATTTGTGTTGTTGGGCTTTAAAACAAAAGCAACACAAAAAAGCCAGTATTTTAGCTTTCTGTTTTGAAAGGCATAAGATTGAGTTTTAGCCAGATGGTAGAGGTTTTTATTCAGCTGTTGTATATGATACTATATAGACATCAATTTCTTAATCAAAGAAACTCAACTCATGCGAGTTAAGATTGCTCAGTATAGGTGTTCATAGAATTTATTTGTTATTTACACAGTTGAAACTTTAAAAAATGCACAATTCAGTTGGTAATTCCACTAACAAATACTGGGCATATTTAATTTCCGATGTACCATATGTATTAAACAATTTACAAGAGGCAAACTATAAGCAACAAGTATAAGCGCAGGGTAGAATCTAAAAGGTGTCTTTTAAAAGTCCTCGTTTCCATATTTTGAGTAACATCTTAATAGCAATGAGTATGAAATGCTGATCTGTAAATAACAGTTTAATTGAAAAGGAGAGTTTATGTCTGGTGAAATAAAACCATACAAAGTGTCAGCTAACCACATGGTGTGTGGTTATTAGGGGAGAAGGTGTTATTCACTAAAGGAGCCGAGTCCTCTGTTCTTCCCTACGCCAAGAGTGGAGAGATCGAGAAGACCAGAGTGCATGTGGACGAATTCGCTCTGGTAAGAGACCTGACCGTCCCTGAGACTGATTAGTTTTACGTTTTGATTGGAAAAATATATTCTGCTGTTATAGGAGGATAATGAGTAATTGTATGTTATGATGAAGCGGAGGTACTGGTACTATACTGAAATTGTGTACTTTTTAGAATCCCTGAGCTGTTACTATAGAAACAATAATGTATTCAAGCGAGCACAAAAATGTAAAGCATCTGCATTGTCAGAGCTGATATTATTGAACATCAATCAAAAGAACAGAATCATGACAATGCAGGTATGCTGAGGAGGATTTCTTTTTTTAAAGGGAATCTTGTGTAGGTGTAATCTTCTGTTTAAGACTCCTATAATGTATATGTTAAAGATTGTGACATATCCTATAATAGCAATCAGGGGAAAAATGGTTTTTGTGCCATTGAAATAATTCACGCAAGGCTTGCAATAGCAAAAATAAATCTTCTTAGGACATAATGTAATTTTAGAAAGTGAAACAGTGCATCACGCATTCCTTGTGCAGAGTTATCGGCGTCTCATTAGAATCAGCAGTGGCTTTATACGGTAGAAACTTGTACTTACATGTGACATGTCGGCTGTAGGTGTTGAATGCTTCAGTAATTATATTAAATGTGGCTTTTGACACTAATGTGAAAATAGTTATAGACTTATAAGTAAAAAATACAATAAAAAAAGCTAAAGTATGAAGATGCGACTTTGGTTTGTTTAAGCATGTTTTTGACACTGGGAGGATTTTATGCTTTGCCGTTTTTCTAACTGTTTAGTGCTGTTACAACATACAGTACCTGATGTTCTACAACATAATTGTGACTATAAATGGTATAAGGTTTTTTAAATAAAAAAAAATAAATATGTATTGGTTGGCATGATGCTGTGGAATAAGAGGATTGAATAAAATAAGGAGTATTACAGTTAAAGGTTAACATATTTGTGTGATGTCATTGGTCTCTGCGTTATCCCTTATTTGACAGGTTTGTGGTATTTTCAGTGATGCAGTTATTTTTATCATGCATCAGTAAAACTTGACTTAGCCAGACCTCTTAATAATATTACTGAATATAATGTATAGGCTATGGCTATTTTGACAAAGTGGCTATTTTATGAAAGTTTTATGGTCATTTACATTTGCAGAAGGGTCTGAGGACACTTGTGGTGGCCTACAGGCTCTTCAGCGCGGAGGAGTATAAGGAAGTAGAACGGCGGCTCCACGGGGCTAGAACTGCTCTCCAGCAGAGAGAAGAGAAGCTTAGTGAAGCCTTTAACTTTATAGAGAAAGACCTGCAATTGCTCGGAGCCACTGGAGTGGAAGACAAGTGAGTCTCCCTCTCTCTCACACACACACACACACACACACACACACGCACTAGCTCATTGAGGTGTGTTTAAGGATTAATCACAAGAATTTATGATACTGTACAGCTCCCTATATACCTACAGCATAGAAGTACACAGGATTTTCCAAAGATACAATCTGTAATTTAGAAAAAAGGTGCTTCACACCTCCGAACCGAGGGCATGGTTCTTCCCAAGACTAGAAAGAGGAGTCTGTGCTCCTCTTCAGATTTTCTATAATTTCACACTTTCTTCTAATTAGTAGTTATGTTTTTTTTACAGTTTCTCTACAAAAATAATTTTATACCTACGTAACTGCATTTACCTGGCATTATATTTATTTAATATACAGAATTTTAATGCTGAAAGATTGTTAGGCTTTATTCACTGTAGTGCCCTTGGTGTAATAGAAGGCACTTTCTCATCCTCATTTGAATGTCTTTCCAACACACCCTTTTACTCCCTAACCTTCCCCCCTCACCTTTACCCTATTGCCTGCTCACTTTGCTGCTTGTTTATTCTTCTTTAACATCCATTCTTCTCCTTCTCAACCCCACCATTACAAATTATATTCATGTGCACAGAGTGGTGTGACTGCTTTGTGTTTTCAGCCTTGATCCCCTGAGACTGTGTTCAGCCATTTAACTCATTCTCTGTAATCGCACTGATCAGCACGTCATTTTGATTTAAACTGCATGAGGTTATGTGCTGTTCTGTAACCCTTTTATTTAGTTTTTGCTCACTGGTTATGTGTTAAAAATCACTTGTTATATTTTTCATTTGTTCATTTTTTTATCTGTGGAATTATGCAGACCTGATGGAAATTAAATCTGCAACGTTTTTTAGTTAGATTTAAGAGTTTGTAACAATATAATAAAGTTGAATGGTTTAAGTAGCTATTTTTTATTCCGTACAAAATACAGATCAATATGGCTAACAGACAAACAAGGCCCTGTCTGTGTCACTTCTTTCTCTGGTATAATCTCTCTTTCTTTTGCTGACAGACGTAGAGGCCACTTCACCTTCATTATACATTATAACTAACAAAATGTTCATACCTCTGTCATTATGACCAACAGTGGTACTATATCTGCTTGCCATATTTTTTGACATATAAAACAATATCTTTTTTCAAAAGAATATACATTTTGTGTAGTGCAAAGTAGTGCAGCTGTTGTCCAGTTCACAGTGTAGCATGCAAAAAGTACAGTTAATGTCCACCATGAATCTGCAAACAAGGTTGAGCATGTTTCTCATAAAATCACTGATTGCCTAATATATAATAAAAATAATTAATTTAATCTGATGATCCATTTGATCTGTCATTGGTTCGGCTTATGGCTGGTGATTGTGTACATTGTGTACAGGTGAATGAGCACTGAGACAACCTACTTGTTTTGGTTATGTGACCCACTACAACAAGCACTGGTCAAATCAGTCAGTTTCTATTAAAACGAAGTGTACTGTATAGGTCAGTTTCTATGAAAAATGAGTGGGTGTATTACACATGGAGTTTTAGGTATGTTGCAAAGACACGCCAATCTCTGCTTCCTGAATTCCATGATAAAATTGGGTTTTGTAGCTGCTTGTACGTGTGTATTGACGTGCAGGCTGCAGGAGAAGGTCCAGGAGACGATTGAGGCTCTGCGATTGGCTGGAATTAAAGTATGGGTGCTAACAGGAGATAAACATGAGACAGCGGTCAGTGTTAGTCTGTCCTGCGGCCACTTTCATCGCACTATGAACATCCTGGAGCTTGTGCAGCAGAAATCTGATCATGAGTGTGCAGAGCAGCTACGCAGACTGGCACGCAGGTAAACACACACACACACGCGTGCGCGCACGGATCACACACATGCACTCATACACTCACAGCAACAACAATAACTGCCCATTTTTATTTGTCTTTCGAATTTGTTTTCTATTCATATTTGTGGCTAGCTGTGTATGGTGTAATTACTGCAGATTCATTACTTCAAAATACAATAAAAAAGTTATTTAAATTAATTTGTAAAAGAAAACCTAATGGTAGATTGAAGATTGGTTCATTATTGTCAAGCCATATCTGATTCAGTCACAGTCTGTATTGATGTTGCGTTAGAAGACACATTATGTTCAGTACAAATTTTTTATTATTCAAGTTTATCATTTCTGCATTATGTACAAAACTATTCACTATTTCCAAAAACAATAAAAAAAAAAGAAAAACATTACAGAAGAATATTTTCAGGCCTGTAAAAAACCTACATTAAAAAAGCAACAACAAAAAAAGCTACAAACAACAGTCCAGTTTAGAGATGGAAACAAAAAACTAATGCTCCTAATGTTCCTTGTAAGCACAAAGTTAACAGAAGAATTCATATTGTCCAGGCTGCTCAGTAAAACTCAACAGCTCTTTTACTTATAAAACACTACTGATTAGTTTCAAGCAAAGAGTTTTCACACCGAATATTGACTCTTGCTGTGTTTATTGTATTTCTCTTTAGTGACCTTTATAGAAGTTACTTTTATGTAGAAATGTTTCCAGAGATATTTTTGCCCATAGCGTTGTTGTTTTTTGTTTGTTTGTTTGTGCCCAAGACTTTTGCACAGCACTGTAGGTAAAACAGTTAGGTTTTACTGAGTGTGCTGGAGAATAAGTAATAGACAGGGTTTTTTAATGGTGTGTTTGTGTGTAGGATCAAAGAGGACCATGTAATCCAGCACGGGTTGGTGGTGGATGGTGCAAGTCTCTCTCTGGCTCTGCGTGAACATGAAAAGCTCTTTATGGAAGTGTGTAAGAACTGCTCTGCTGTGCTCTGCTGCAGGATGGCACCACTGCAGAAAGCCAAGGCAAGTCAAATTTTGCTGTGTGCATGCAGCTGTTTGTTTGCAGCTGTGGTGCAGGTATATATGTTTATTTAGACAAGAAATATATTCCCACACATCACACACTTAATACCTTTTTTATCTGTTCAGCCTCTCTGTAAATACAAGTTTGTGTAAATATAACAGTAGTGTTATGACTAACAACTATCAAAATAATCAAGATTGCTGGAGTAGCATGACTAGTGTCATTGTAGTAAAAAAATCACCCAACTACTGTTAGCATGGTTATAATTGAGTAATAGATATTAGCATGACTATAATTAAGCAATATTTGCCAGAGTGCTGTTATACAGAATATAAGCTTGCCAGTGAATTGGCCTTAGCTAAACACAGCTGTGCTGATTTATTGTTTGGTAATTGTTTTTTAGGTGATGTTTTGTTTGATATGTTTTGGTAAAAAAATATATTTAGTGGTAAAAAAATATTCTAGGCCCATTCTAGGCCTTAGCTCTCTATTTTTTTTTTTAGTTAAATGAGTTTTAGTTTTCCGTTGTGATCTTACAGTCTTATCATTGTCCTGGTTT
Source organism: Clarias gariepinus (assembly GCF_024256425.1). Classification (NCBI taxonomy): domain Eukaryota; kingdom Metazoa; phylum Chordata; class Actinopteri; order Siluriformes; family Clariidae; genus Clarias; species Clarias gariepinus. The sequence goes on along the minus strand of NC_071114.1, from coordinate 18,511,414 downwards.
TATCTTTTTGTTCAGTTTCACAGTTTACAGTATCTCTCCTAATATCTGTGATTTATTATTGTTGTCCACTAAGTGTAAGATGTATGCATTATTAATAAAGTCCCATATTATTTTTATATGATTATTAAGAGCTCAGTGCTGCCATGCTGGGTGGTGTTTTCTTTTTCTTTTTTTTAAAGCTGTGTTTGTAAATACGGTGGTGTTTGACAGGTGGTGCGCTTGCTGAAGACGTCTCCAGAAAAACCCATTACATTAGCCATCGGTGATGGAGCCAATGATGTCAGTATGATCCAGGAAGCCCATGTAGGGATTGGTGAGTTTCTGAAGACAATGGTGCATGTACTCTCTCTCTAATTAGCTCAATTTAGTGTGTTTAAATTCTGTAACTTAATTTTTTTGCTGGTGAGTGTCTGACCAAATTATATTGATTTTATGACGGCCCTTGCACTGACTAATTAGCATGCCAACTTTGTCTGACCCACCATGGATCTGAAGGACGAAGCTTCGTGTACATAGCTAGTGTGCCCTCAAGTTAATAAAATTCTCTAATTTTATTTCAGACCTTATTTTGACCCGCATTGTCTAATTCACCTTTAATTGCCAGGGGTTTAAAACATTACAGGGCTATTGTTACATCATCAAATGCCTTAGCTTTGTTGAGCTTTAAAAGCAAAACTGATTAACCTAGAATCATTTTGCATGGTGACTCAATCACATTATGTAATATAAAATGTCCCTTTACAACCATCAGTTGTGAAGAAAAGCTGACTAGTGAAGAGTTAATTGTTTTGAAAGGCAGCCTTAATGTTGCTTTAATGTTCTAATAAAATATAATGATCTTTAGGTATCATGGGAAAAGAAGGAAGACAGGCTGTGCGAAACAGTGACTATGCAATCGCTAGGTTTAAATTCCTCGCCAAGTTATTGCTCGTCCACGGACACTTCTACTACATTCGAATAGCAACGCTCGTGCAGTACTTTTTCTACAAGGTATGTTCATTAGATTCTGCCTGTTACTCCCTGGATTTATATTATCGTCACAGACGCATGTTGCTTAAATGGTTTTGTGTTTTGTTTTTTTGTGTTTTATTTTGTAGAATGTGTGCTTTATCACACCGCAGTTTTTATACCAGTTCTTCTGTCTGTTTTCACAACAAGTAAGTCTCTTTTCCATAGTTTGTAATCTATTCATGTGTGTGTTAAATGTCCTTTTTTTGTGAGTGTGTGTTTTGTCCTTCATCTGTGCACTTTAATTAGGTAGGTTTTATACACAAAACAGATGAATGATAATACATATTTATAACATTTGAATAAACAACAGATAACACAGAGGTATCCACCTGTGCTCTTATTGCATCTAAATATGTGAATTAGGAATGTCCTTAATATTTCTCACACCCATTTATTTTGGTATGTTGAGCGCATACACACTGAATTGAAATGTTTTTTTTTTCCTTTATGCCCCTTTTGTCGTTGTTTGTCTGGGCCTGTGCCTCTGTCAAGGGCTCAATTCATTTGCATGGTTACATAACCGAAATCGAATGTATTTTGGTAAATTTGAGAATGTCTTCCATAGCACTTAACTGGTCTGTCCCCTTGTTGTTGACTGGTTTTTGCAGGTGGTACAATTCAATTCTGGGTTGATTACTACGTACTATGGTTATTTGCATTCATGGTTTAACTAAAACAAAGTATATAAATAAAGATATTATTATGGTAATATCTGAGCTAATATCATTTACCACTACCTTAATCGATTTGTCAAATATATATCTGTGTTTAAACTCATTTTATATCTGTGGATAATGCTAAAATAAAAAGCTACCAATTTTATGCAAATGTATTATGTGTTCTGATACTGTTACAGTTACTTCCTAAAGTGGTACATTTCAAAATGCTGCGTGTTTCACAGACGCTGTATGACAGTGTGTATCTCACACTCTACAACATCTGCTTCACCTCCCTCCCCATCCTGGTGTACAGTCTCTTTGAACAGTTGGTTCATCCTCATATTCTACAGAGCAAGCCAGCACTTTACAGGTATATAACACACCTCGCTTACACTCGCGTCCTGCTCCCATCAACACTAAAACAGAGACGTCTTTTTTTGTAACTAGTAAAATAATTCTTATTAGTAACAATCTTGCTATCCTATTAATAACAATCTAGATTTGTTTGGAAAATGACGTAATTGAAAGGGAAAAAAATGACGAATAAAGTTGGAAGAGAGCTTCCATTTAATAAAGTAAAAATAATTGGTTAGATTATAATTATAATGCGCTGCTCAATTTATGGTCAAGGTCTAATGCGTGAAAAATCTAATGTTGTGGCTTCCCCAAAACTCTGCCAGGCTTTGAAAGGCTTAAAAGCCACACCTACTTTATTTGTACTGATCTATTACTGTGCAAAATCTTAAGCCACCCCTCAATTCTTTATATTTTCCTTCCAAAGAGCCAGGCTTTATACAATATTGTGCAAAAGTCTTATGCACAGTGTTTTTTTACTAGAATCTTTTTAATAGAACTTCATTACAAAAACATTTCAGATTTCCAAACATTAGTACAGTGTTGTATAACACAAAATACAACATTGCAGAAAAATACTTGTATGCCAGAAAAGAAAGCACCTTATATAAGCAACCAATTCAAGACAAAAACGAAAGAGAAGCTGCTGGTTTTTGCAGGGGCAAGTGTCACCTCAGTCTTAAGACAAACTATGGGTGGTTCTGCAGGATGTTTATCAAAACTTAGTTAATTTTTTTTATAAAACTGCACAAATTGTACTTTAGACTAAAGGGTCCCCGTTTCATAAATTATTGTTTACTGGTTTTTATAGATTTTGTTAATTTTAAAGGCTTACTGGCTCTCTAGCAATTATTTATGTGCCTCAGACTTTTGTAATGTGGTCTTGAGGAATAAATACTTCTCAAGGCTTTCTCAAGAGTTTATTGGTTCTCATTTTTGGCAAGGTTTTGTCTCTCATTTTCAGCCCAGTCCCTGTACCTGACCAGTTTAGGATGAATGTCTTTTGTTTGTTAAGCCACAGAGTAACCTATGAATAATTCAAGAATAAAACAATGTCTAACGTAAGGCATGAACAAGAAAGAACAAGGTGCAGATAATGACAAATTATCAGGCCGCTGATTAATATGCTGGTGATGCTGAAAGCTGAGTGGTTGGAACAGACGGGAGAGGAAATGAGATTGCTGTTAAGGTTGTTAGATTAAAAATATAAATTTTAATTGTATGTTTAGGACCGTTGCAGTTTGTTGCAATAAAACATTTGTTCCCATTTAATAAATTGAATATACATAATTTCCTTCAATATAAAGAAATATGGGGTGGCTCAAGACTTTTGACCAGAAGACAGCCACACCTGGCGCAAGAACCGGCTATGTTAAATGGCCATGGCAGCCAAAACTGACAGGCACAAAGGCCATGCCTCCTTTCCTAGAACTAACAACAACAACAACAATATTAATAATAATCATCATAATGATAATAATAATAATAATAATACATCTTGTTCTATTAATAACAAATTTTCATAACAAATTACACCTGTCTTAAACAATCCATTTTGTAACCTCACGTTAACAGAGATATCAGTAAGAACTCGCTGCTGTCCTTCAAAACCTTTTTGTATTGGACCATCCTGGGCTTCTGCCACGCCTTCGTCTTCTTCTTTGGCTGCTACATCCTGATGGGAGAGGACACAAGTCTGATGGGAAATGGGCAGGTCTGCTTCTGCATGTGGACACATGCACATGCCACACAGTCTCATACACTTCCTATTTTTCTTGTTCTCTTTTTACTTTTTATTCTGTCACTTGAACAGTGCCAGTCCGTCAGTCATGCAGATAATAATCAGAAAAGGAGGAGTGCACACGTGCAGAGAGAGAGCAATGTTTTTGTCACCACTTTCCATCTTAATGTTAGGATTTCCGATTTGTCAGCTAATCACTTTTATATTCAGTATGCATCAACATATAAAGTAACCAGATGTTGAGTGGGTAGTGCTACATACAAATACAGCCCAGAGCCTCTGGCACTGTGTACTAAATGTTCATCTTCTTACTTCAAGGGCTATTTAATTAAGCATCACGCCATATGCAAGAAAACATACAACCAATATATTAAAAGTTTCTTGTAAACCCTATTTATTTTCTCACGTTATTTTTATACACTAGTGCAATTCCGCTATTCCAAAGAGACTCCAGCGCTTTGTAACAGGCAGTAAAAAAGCTTTAACTTTTCATTGTTCAGCATCTTGAGGACAGAGTAGTTTATACTTCACTGGGTGAATAACTGTTTATACTGTAGCAGCTTTGACATGCATGAAAACACAGACTTTTTTTGGATGTTCATAACAAAACATATTCCTGTAAGAATTTGGTGTCAAATGGCTGTGGTATAAGAGGTATAATAATCAAATTCTCTAAGGAGGGTTAAAAAAGTAACTTCTCTTTATCACACCAACACACACAGTGGTTTATTCCACTTATTACTTATTGCTCAGAAATACCCTCTTTCACCATGTATAATTAGTTGAATTATTTCCTAAGCTAACCAAATGTATACATTAAGTTTAGGGGGAAAAAGAGGTTTTATTTTGTTTAGGCTGGAACTGCAAATTAATTGAGTTTTCTCTTTTTAAAGACTTTAAATATTTTGAGAGTTTGAGAATATTTGTTAAGATTAAAAATAGACCAAAATTGGACAAAACATCAACTCCCTGAAGTCATTTGTCTGGTTATAACGTTGATAAACTTTGGCTTGGATTTCTGTTTGTTTCCTCCCAGTTTTCTTTCCCATTCCCCCTTCCTTTATTTCTCATCTTTCTCTGTTTCTTTTCTCTCTTTTCACACTCTGCATGCTTTCAGATTTTGCGAGCTAACAGGCAGCTGGTAAGAGTTGATTGGATTACAGACGTGCATGCCTCCCGTTATTTTTCATGTCGTGCCATCTTTGGATTTCTCTCTTACACACACACACACACATACACACGATCTTGGAAAAATTCCCTCGCCGTGCTTTGCATGACTGAGGGGAAAATTAGCTTCCGATCTTCTCCGGATTTCCTTCTCATTTCAGATAGTCAAGTATCATTTACTCAAGCACTGTTCTTTTGTTTTTAAGAAAAGCTTGCAGACATTTAGCAAACAATCGTGTCCTCAAACATTTAGCATCTGACTAATCAACTCCTGACATACTTACAAATAACATCTGTAAAAATCCTGTTTGGATTGTGAGATGTGAGATTTATAAATTCCGCCTTCTGCATTTGTAGATGTTTGGAAACTGGACGTTCGGTACGTTGGTGTTCACTGTTATGGTCATTACAGTAACATTAAAGGTAAGCGGTGTGTGTGCTTGTGTGTCAGTCGAAAAAACACATCTGAAAAAGGTGTAATTTTGAATTGATTTCTCTTTTTAATTAATATCTTTTATGATAGCTGGCGCTAGAGACACACTTCTGGACATGGATGAACCATTTTGTCACGTGGGGCTCCATTGCTTTCTACTTCATATTCTCCTTGTTCTATGGAGGAATTATATGGTACTGCAGCACTTTATTCTTATACGACACACAAATCATAAACAAAATTACTGTCGACTTCTTTGATGTGGCAGGTTATGACCATGTGAGCTGTTGTAGTGGGATAAACATGACCTTGATAACTGCGGTAGTAATATTACGACGTTGTAAACACTGCGCTAAGACCTTGTTAACTGCTGGATCTGGAGCAGTGTTAGGACATAGTGAGCATTTGCAGCAGGATTGTGACCTGGTAAACCCGTTGGGATTGTGACCAATTACACAGTTGTACGGTAATTAGATTTTGACCCAGTAACCTGTTTATTATAAATTAGAAATTTGTATTAAATACACTGGTCTAAAAAACTAACCATGTAAAAACAGGATTGTGACCTAGTAAACTGCTAGAGCAGTAGTCATTTTAAAATTTTACAGTGTTGTAGAGGGTTCGACCTTGTAAATCGTCATAATGGGCATATAGCCTTAGTAACTGCTGCAACAGGATTACATGACCTTGTGTATTTGTGTGATCTTACTTACTGCTGTAGTTGTTAGCTGAAATTAGGCCATATTAACCATTGTAAAATTGTATTGGTAGCTAATTTATCATTGCATTAATGCACATGTGAGCATCTATATTTGTAGAATAATGACATAATACCTTTCCTCCCTTTTCCCTCAGGCCATTCCTTCACACACAGGACATGTATTTTGTCTTCGTCCAGCTGATGTCAAGCGGCTCGGCCTGGTTCGCCATCATCATCATCGTCATCACCTGCCTGTCCCCTGATGTCATAAAAAAAGTGTTTTACAGACACCTGCAGCCCACCAGCACACAGAAGTCTCAGGTCAGAATGGTTCTCTCACTACATCTAACACTAATGATTAAGACGACTGACCAAAGCAGGATGGAATGTGGTGTTTTGCATGAATGGCATTTCAAGATGTGTGCACTGAGTTTAGCTGTCTTAGGCACTGCATAAGCTGACACTAACAGAGAGGAAGCATGTCATTCAGCACAGCAAAGCACAGCATGGCTTGTCAGCAGCACACAATCATGACGTCATTCACAGTAACACACTCACAGTAACACGCTCACAGAAGTGTACTGAGACTGAAGGATCTTCATGTGTACAAACCACATCCTGTGGAAACTTTATAGACTTGCAGTCTAGCTGGTATTTACCTTTAAGAAGAAATGGTTAAAAACATTGGATTGCATTGTAGTAGATGTGTGGTGTGGTAATGATCATTTCACCTTCCTCCTCTTTCTGAGAAGTTGAGTGATAAAGACCTGAAGTATAACTGGTCCATCCACATCAAGTTCCCCTTTGCTGTGGTGTGTGGGGTTTAAAGCCTCACTCAGGACGGGAGTTAGCAAAAAATACGTTATGGAACAATATGATACACAGTGTTTACCATTGTTTCATGCACTATAGACTTAGATTTATGTGTTAACGTGTCTTTTCATTATGACACAGAGAGAGGATTATGGGTTAAATGTGACACACAAAGACATGCTAGCGTGCAGTCCTCCCATGAGCACCATGAGCATGAGTATGTCTTTTTGGTTCTATGCATTGGGTGACGGCTGATTGGTTGGCAGTGAGGCATTTCTAATTGCGTAACTGAACTTCACAAGTTTGATTAATTCAAAACACCTGGAATCAGATAAAAGGTCAAAGGTGCAGCATGTTAACACCGATTCATGTGTTTTTACTTTTTGATCATTTTTCAGACCAGTGTATTTAATACAGATTTCTAATCTACACAAACTCTTGCACTGAACAGCTGGTAAATGAGCACAAGCAAGTTTTTGCCCTTGGCTTTCATTTTTGTTTCACAGACAGCAATTTCATCACATTATTGTAGAATGCATTTGTGTATAGGATACTACAATCGTGATATTATGTTAAAATCAACTGTAGTTCATTATAAGTGAGCAATAACACTGAAGAAAAAAGGGTGGTGATGCTGAATAGTGGCACAACTATCAATTGTCGCACTACTGGACACAGATCCTCCAGAAGACATGCTCATTTTACAGAAAGTTGGTTAGCTGGCTAGCTAGCTCAAGTTTATTTGTAAGTACTGGTTAAAGGTGCTTCTGTTAAAATTGATGTTACTTCTTCCTTCTTTTATTCATTTGACCTTTCATGTTTAAAATCAAGTTAGATTTTTAAAAATCAAAAAAAAATAATTTTTTATACTTTACTCATACAGTGAAACACAGAAGTTGCTTTAAAAAAATAAAATAAAATATGAGTTCTAATTCATTTAATTATGACATGGTTCCTACAACAGTGCCTCCTAGAGAATACGTAACTAAACTCAACTTTATTTGTAAGCACTTTAACAACAGGAATGCCCCAAAGTGCTTCAAATAATTAATAAAATAATCTAAAAAGACATAATTAAAATAACATCACACACATATCTAATAAATACATTTTACTGTAAAGAATACAAGTACTTTTAACATGCATGCAGAGGCAGACTCACTGATAAATCAGCTTCATAAACACTAGCTGATGATCTTCATCTGTTCTAATCTTCATCTGTCCACTTTGTTCTGTTTTTGCCCACTTTGGCCTCAGAATCTTATACTGTTGGTTGTATAAAATGGGCCTTGCTTGAAGCTTCGATGTGTTTAATTTTTCTATATTTGTAAAAAGAGATTTTTTTAAGGTAGCCTTTGTCAGATTAAACCAGTCTTAAACCAAAGCATTTTTCTCTGACCTTCCTCATCATCAGCATGTTTCTGTCCACAGAAGTAGATTATTATTAGTATTAATTTTATATATTTTTTTTGCACCATTGTGTTTAAATTTGAGACTGTTATGTGCAAAAGTCTTGGGAGATTTCTGATAGACTCAAACTGTTGCCAAACACCAAACTGCGGTCAAAATCACTAAACTATGTGTTTAAACGTATTGTGTTGCTGCCAAATAAGTGGCTAACATTCGCATGAAAGTGGCTAACATTCGCATGACATGACCACATTCATACTCTCTCACTGATGCAAGACTATAATACGGTCGGACCGTTAAGTGTTACAGCGAGTCCCAGTCAAGGCTTTAAACCCTTTCATGCTCCGATGAGAGCTCATCCAATCAAAAACCAAGCCTCTTAATGTAGTTTTAGGTGCTGTCTGCTCATTTTGTGTGTGTGTGTTTGTGTGTGTGTGTGTTTGTGTGTGTGTGAGAGTGCTTACCTGTCTTCTTTATGTGATTGTGTGTTGTTGATTGTGTGTTTCCTTTCAATTTTTTCATACAGAGTATTTCAGACTTGGAGTTTGTTTCCATCTGTACATCGGTCACCAGTCGGCATATCTGACTTGAGCTCATTGATTGATTGTTGCCATGGTTTCTTGGCTAACTACTGTACTTGCTAGTGAAGGTGCCATGCACATTTTGCATGTAGAGATGTCATATGTTCATTTAGAAAACCCCAAACCAGGTTGACCCAACTAAAGGCAAATAAAAATCATTTTGTAATGAATTATTGTATTTAACTATACTAGATGAATGCACCCAGTAGTTTAGTTTATTATAGTTACATTTTTATTTATTTATTAAAAAAATTTTTTTTGTTTTTCCACTCTTATATATAGAAAAATACAGTGCCTTTGAGAATGATTGGACACCACAGTGTGATGCTAAACATTTCATATGATTAGCTAACATTGTTCTTCCTCTCTCATTTGCATGAAGTAGAATCATGTCTCAGGTTCTGCCCTGCCTATTCAATTCCACCAAATAGTCAGTGGTCGTTTATTGAGTACAAGATTTTTTACAGTAAACTTCATCAAGAAGTAGCTTTACGGAAATCCAAAGCTGGTGTCTGATCTCTATTGAACGTTTCCGATCTCCTCACTCTTTACCAAGACATTTTTTTAGATGTTCATTTGCATAAATGTAAAGTTTGCAGTCACTTGCTTCCTTTCTCTGTAATACTGACTGGCTGCCAGCAGGAATGCAGGGGTAAAATGTCCGACTGTGAGTGTGTTGACATTGCTCTACGTCTGTGTCTTTGTCCTCTTATTACTGATCCTATGTGTTTTCACCCCCTTCTCTCGCTCTGTAGATGTACTCCAACCGAGTTGCTATAGGTGACGACTACATCGCTCTGCAGCCGCTCTCCAGAGCCAAGAATCAGCTGGGCAAGATTAGGTAGAGTAGGAAGAGTCATTTAACCCCTCAGTGTCGTGCTGCATGCTGTGGTGAAACCCAACTAACCAGAAAACTAACTCAGAAAGAAAGAGAGAGAGAAAGAGAGAGATGTTCCAATACTATTTTAACACACTTTCTCCTTTACGTTTTTTTCTTTGTTTCAGTTTTTTCTGTCATTTTGGACGATTTATTCTAAAAGTAATTTTTAACAAAAAAATTATAAAAATAAGGAAAAAATCGCAAAACGTGTCCGCAGAATGGGGTTTATGTTTTTTGTTTATTTGCTGGTTGTTTTGCTACAGTAAGGGACATCAGAGCATTTCCTTATCATAGTTAATAAGAGTTATAGCATTTATACAGTGAAACCTTGGATTGCAAGCATAATTTGTTTAGGAAGCGTGCAGGCATATTAAAAAACTTGTATGTCAAAGAAATTTCCCCATTAGAAGTTTTTTATTAATAAAAAAATACAAATAAATAAATAAAGCAAATAAGCCTGCACTTTACCTTTGAAAAGAATTCCGACAGGGCAGTGTTTCCGTTAGTGTGAGTTTGTGCGCACACGCTGTGTGTGTGTGTGTGTGTATGTGTGTGTAAAGGTGTAAAGAGGAGGAGGGAGGTGGCTACTGAATAGGACGATTTCACTTTCACACACACTAATGGAAAATTGCATGTGTGTTTGCACACGTGAGTGTCATGGAACATCTCTAATGATACTTGCACACTAACAGAATCAGTGCTTGCTTTGACATTTCCTTTTTCTTTATGCACGTGCACACATGTGCTCACAATGTTATAAGAAACAGTATACACGTACAGATGTTGACTATATAAGTGAAGCATGCACAGTGGGACTGAGCATGAGAGACGATTGCCCATAATCCCATAGCGCGCAAGAGAGAAGAAAAATTGGCTCAGTTAAGATAACGTGACACTTGGCAGAGCGCATGCGTAGTACTTATATATCAAGACCTCACTTGTGTATTAAGTTTAAATTTATTTTAAAAATTTGCTCGTCTTGCAAAACCAAGTTACTCGCAATCCAAGTTTTCCCTGTATTTCTAAATTATATTTATAATTAGTGTGTGATCATTATGATCACTTCAGTTGGATGGATTTAAATGTAAACTTTAATACTCAAGAACAAGTTTGACCTAATATTATCTCTGCAGTTAAACAAATGTGTGTCCAGTAAACAGTAAGAATCTTCCTGTACCCATTTAAATCTGTACTAAAAGGAGCGATGGAATTAAACAAGGGGTTGCTAGATCCAGAAGGGTTTAAGAACCACTGTTTTACATGACGGCATTACAGCATGATGCTGCTTTGCTTATTTGTGTAAGTATGTAAAAACTGCTCCACTCTTGTGATTATAATTAGAAAGAGTGTATGGCTATTAAAAGTAAAAGCTAACAAGGGTGTGTTAAAACAGTACTGGAAATCATAGAGGGAAAATTGAGTGAGCTGATACCAGAGGTCACACAGTTCATCCTGCATGTCTGCCCGAGTCAACCTGCATGTCACTAATGCACATCCCATTTCATTAAAAAAAAAAAAAAAACATTTTGGTGACAAAAATTTCCGTAACTTGCAGCAAACCAGACCTGACCCGTTGGTAAAAAATACCATTACAGTTGTACCTAGAGGTGGCACCATACCGCTTTTTTCTTTTTAATATCTATACTGAAACATTGACTATGAATAGCAATATTTATTTATCTTTAAATAATTAATAAATGTAATAATAATACAATAATTATATAATAACCATAATTGTATTCAATAATAAAATAATTTAGATAAAAAATATATAGTAAGTGGTTAATTAAATAAAATCTGACAAAAATTCACCTAAGTCTGTTTATATGTAAACATTTTCAGTTAAAAAATGTTCTCTTCTTGCATTTATTGACTTTAGGAGTGGCTAACTGTAACTGTTTAAATTTTTTGCACTGCAGGAAGTTATCTAATATTTCCACATAATTACAAGATAAGGGCAGATTATTTTTTAAACTCTGATTGACCGTTTCTTTTTTTAATAATAATACTATAAACAACTAGAGCCATCTCTAGTCGTAGCACAGCAGGTGTGTTTTCAAACACAGGCAAAATTTAGCATAAACTCTACAGCATCTTATCTAAATTAAAGTCATCTGAATTTTATTTAATTTATCAGGTTATCCAGCGCATGTTCCACCGCTGATCCGCCATACAGCAATGTTTTGTTGTTCCACCTCTGTGCTTGTGCACAATGCTCTTTTTTTCAGGTCATTTCACCTATTTGTCTTTTAGCTCAAGCTGAAATAAGCTCTGTAATCTAGGCCTTGTTTTTTCTTACCCCAACATGCATGCTTCAGAAAGCACAATACTCTTTATAACTAAACCCCTGACACCGCTTCAATGTTGTTTTTTTTGTTGTTTTGTTTTTAAATCCTTGAATGCATATGCAAAAAGATAAAAAAAAAGATTCGTTTGTTGTACTTTATTGCTACGAGCACAGAACATGATCTCCAGTCCATTTGACATGAGATTATTATTTTTTAAATAATCATAAATCTATTTTTTTCTGTATTAATTAAGTTTACAACAGAATAAAAAGTAAAAAAAAAAAAAACTTACATGTGTAGAAGGAACTTATAAGTCTAAGTTTTTTTAAACATTTAAAACAAAGTTTAGAGTTCTCCAATTGGATCTACTACCTCTAGTGGGCGCTACAGCTACATCCCCATGTTAACGTGCAAACACAGCTTGTTATTTAGCAGGTTTCATTTATCGTGTCACATACCGTAATATCTGGAATAGCATTCTGGCATAACTGTAATAGATGATACATAATACTCAGATGTATTATATCCATTCCTAAATCATAGGCTAAAAAAAGTGACCTATGTTCCAGAAATTATGGTAACCGCAGAATTTCCTTTCAACACGGTCTCCGCAGTGGACCAGTGGCCATTTTCTTGCTCACTCCTCATAAAAAAAACAAACTTTTTTTCCCCTCCGTTCTACTGTTTTCGTGGTTTTGGAGCCTTAACCAGCTGTTTTGTCCTTCCAGATGGAAGAGGATAAAGTTTCAGTCGGCTCAGAATATGACTCTGCTGAAAGCAGGGACAGAGGGGAGGACAATTGGCAACTGCTAGCTGCTTCCCCTTCCTCTACCCATCATGCAGTCCCCCCCTTTCCCTAGGTAGTACTGCCCAACATAGACCTGTGAAAATATGTGCGTCTGTCTGTCTCTGTGTGTGCTTATATATGTGTGTGTGTGTGTGTGTGTGTGTGTGTGTGTGTGGTTACTCAGGTCATGGGGAAGGTTCATGTTTCGGTTCTGCTCCATCATGTTTGTACTCTGTACTGTGCCATCCATCTGTCAGAGCCTGTGTGTTCTGATCCTCACACTCGTGCCTTTAAGATGTGCATGCTTTTAAATCATTCAATCATTACCTATATTTTTGCAGTATATCTTTAGGAAAAAAAACAAAACACTTTATGGTACATTTTTGTTTGTAATATCCAGATATTATCATAACTGGTACTATGATGGGAAAGCATGTAATGATTTTTTTTATGTATACTTGTTCAGGTATTTTTTTATATTATTATTATAAATGATTTATACGTGACTGTATGACTTTTTTGTCACTGTGTTTATCTTCATTACCAATAAATGTGTACTGTCAAGCAGTGTTTAGCTTCAGTAATCAATTAATTCAGTATTTTTTTTGTTTAGAATCACATGTGAAGGAGTGATTTGTTAATATCCTTTTGTGTTTTAATATTACACGTCTGTTTGCATTGATCATCAGCTCTTATCAGAGAACGCAAGCTACACCTTATTAACACCTTCACTAGCACTGTGGTGTAATACAGCTTTATAACAACAGCTGTAGGTCCAGTTCATATTACTCGGTCTAATATGCCAACCTGTCTGCTTGTACGATTCTTATATGATTTCAGCGGCGATTGTACATCGTACAAATCTTTGTTAAAACACTTGGGTTGTACTGGTTCTAGAACTGCTAAAATAAGATTTCTTGTTTAAGAAGGTTTGCGACAGGTTAAAAAATGTCCAAATGTCGTTACTCGCTCCCCCTGAAAGCACACTCGCTTGGTTGTCGAGTTGAATTTTGAGTCTTTGGAGACGGTCACAGCGGCTGATGGCCCCATTCCACTAATGGGTCACTTTCATTACCCACAGTCTCCCCCCTCTGTTTGGCAGCAGAATTATCATGAGAAAGATGATCATCGTGTCAGAAGAAGAAGAGGTAATGTCAGGAGCTCTATCCTAACCGCAAGCCCTTAACACAAGTAAATCGTGACCATGTGCACTCTTCTGCTCTCAGAACTGCTGCCTAGCGTGGTTGATTTTCCACTCGTGCATGGTAATGTGTGTGATTTTTGAGACTAGGCCTCATACTTTCAAAATCAGACAAGAGTGATTTCTATGCCGAGTGGACTGAGTGATGAGCGTCAGTGCAATAAGAAAGCATTCTCCAAGTGTTCCTCACACACCCAACATTGTACAATTTCATAAGACTTGAGAAATGAAGGTCTGAATATGTTATCATTTCTAGAATAACAGTAAATTTAAAGGGACTTATAAGGTCTGGCGGATGCCTCACAGGAACAGATATTTAAAACGTTTTTACACGAGTTTGTCTAAGAAGAGACGTGTTAAAATTTCACATATCTCTTCTGTTAGCACTTTGTAACAGTCAGATGAAGCTTTTTCAGATGTCTTCATGACAGATAAGTTTTGGAGCTTAAAAAGAATAAAAATGTGAGAGGCTGTTTCTATGTTCCATGGCATTTAACAATATTAAAGGTAACTAAACATAAGTTTGACAAGGCAGTGATTAATAAACACACTGCAAATATTAGGAAATTGTTTTTATATAACAGGACTAAAACGCTCCAAGACTTATGTTTATGCTGTTATGGAAACATAATCAACAACAAAGTGGTAATTGTATCTCCACTTCATCACACCATGTTGGTTAATTTTCTATAACTTCATGACACTGAGAGTTGATTCCTGAGAGCTCTTGTGTGGTGAACTGATGGATATGTTATCATATTGTATGTGCTTGCGTGCGTGTGAGTGTGTGTGTAAGAGAGAGAACGAGAGGGAGAGAGATGTCTCTGCTTCAGATCCAACTGGAGGCTCGTTTGATTAATGACTCTGCATGGTTAATTTCAGCTCATTACAGATGTCTGGTGTCTCCATGCAGACGCTCCTTTCGTCATTAGTGGGCCGCCGTTTTACTTTAACGAGCTTTACATGTTACCAAAACAGTTATATATGAAGTCTTATAATAATATAGTAATAACATATTCATAATAACACAACATCGACACAACCACATAAGTCTGCACAAAGGATTGAATTTTTTTTGAGTATTATTAAATTGAATTATTTAGGAGTCGCAGAGGCTCTGTGCTGCCTCAGGCTGTGACACAGTTTCATACCGTTTTTACAAGATTCTCTACACAGTTCTTGCTCAGATCAGACCTGCCTGGCTTGCTGCCTTATCTATAGGTTTGTTATACACATGTTTCTGCCTGTAACATGAACCCCTGTCCTCTGAAATGCCCCAAATGTGCACAATGATTTTCTTGAACCTCTTCTTTTTTTCTTTTTTCTTTTTTTACTTGAATCAGTTTCCTAAATATTGTTTAAATCACCATTTTATTTGTTCTTTCGTTGGATATACAAAAACAATAATTAAAACTAATAGACAGGATGTTACTTTATGATAATTTGTCATTATTTGTTATTGCAGAAGTAGTAGTAGGTAGCACCCTGGAATTTGTACAGTGGGGCAAAAAAGTATTTAGTCAGCCCCCCAGTTGTGCAAGTTCTTCCACTTAAAAAGATGAGATAGGCCTGTAATTTTATCATAGGTATACCTCAACTATGAGAGACAAAATAAGAAAAAAAGATCCAGAAAATTTTGATGGATTTTTAAAGAATTTATTTGCAAATTATGGTGGAAAAGAAGTATTTAGTCAATAACAAAATTTCATCTCAATACTTTGTTATATACCCTTTGTTGGCAATGACAGAGGTCAAACGTTTTCTGTAAGTCTTCACAAGGTTTTCACACACTGTTGCTGGTATTTTGGCCCATTCTTGTTGATGTTTTGGGGCTATCGCTGGGCAACACAGACTTTCAACTCCCTTCACAGATTTTCTATCTGGTTGAGATCTGGAGACTGGCTAGGCCACTCAAGGACCTTGAAATGCTTCTTACGAAGCCACTCCTTTGTTGCCCCTGCGGTGTGTTTGGGATCTTTGTCATGCTGAAAGACCCAGCCACGTTTAATCTTCAATGCCCTTGCTGATGGAAGGATGTTTTCACTTAAAATCTCACAATACAAGGCCCTATTCATTCTTTTCTTTACATGGATCAGTTCTGTTTTGGTTACATCTGACCATATAACATTCCCTCAGTCCACTTCTGGGTCATCCAAATGCTCTCTAAAAAACTTCAGACAGACTTGGACATGTACTGGCTTAAGCAGGGGGACACATCTGGCACTGCAGGATTTGAGTCCCTGGCGGCGCAGTGTGTTACTGATTGTAGCCTTTGTTACTTTGGTCCCAGCTCTCTGCAGGTCATTTACTAGGTTCCCCGTCTGGGGTTTTTGCTCACAGTTCTTGTGATAATTTTGCGTGGAGCCCTAGATTGAGGGAGATTATCAGTGGTCTTGTATGTCTCCCATTTTCTAATAATTGCTCCCACAAAACACCAAGCTGCTTACATATTGCAGATTTAGTCTTCCCAGCCTGGTGCAGAGCTACGATTTTGTTTCTGGTGTCATTTGAGAGCTCTTTGGTCTTGGCCATAGTGGAGTTTGGAGTGTTTGGTTGTGGACACGTGTCTTTTATAATGATAACGAGTTCAAACAGATGCCATTAATACAGGTAACGAGTGGAGGACATTCTCTTAGAAGATGTTACAGGTCTGTGAGAGCAAAAAAAATCTAGCTTGTTTGTAAGTGATCAAATACTTATTTTACAGAGGAATTTACCAATTAATTAATTAAAAATCCTACAATGTGATTTTCTGGATTTTTTCACTTATTTTGTTTCTCATAGTTGAGGTATACCTATGATGAAAAGGCCTGAGGTTGAGGTACCCCTATGATGAAAAGTATGACGGGCCTCTCTCATATTTTTAAATAGGATAACTTGCACAATCGGTGGCTGACTAAATACTTTTTGGCCCCACTGTAAATTGACTCTTTTACCATTTAAGAAATGCCAAAAAACATTCATCTTAATACAGCAATATACTATACTATATACTATACTATTAGTTCACACTTAATTATTAATGATTATTTATAGAAATTCTAGTTTAACTCACAATCACTGTTAGTAGCGACAGCAGAAGGCCAAGTGTGCAAGTCTACTCCTCCAAGTGGACAACAAGAAGCTGCCAGAAATTGATGCTCACAATAGCATCAATTTTTTGTTCTTGTCTGACAGAAGTGGAACCTAATGTACACTTCAGCTGTTGGTGCTTATTCACCTCAGGGTATAACGGCTGTGTGTGCTTCTATATTTTGGGGCAATAGTGACTCAAATAGTTACTGATGGTTACAGTTATCGGGGTCTGGGTTCAAGCCCCATTTTGGCAGTTTTAGAAACACTCAAACCATTCGATCTGGTGCCATCACTCGAACTACGGTTAAAGTCACAGCGATCATACTTTTTTCCGCCTCATTTTGATGTATGATGTGAGCTTTTAAACCTGTTTCTGCATGACCGTGTGCATCCTGCTGTGGCCACACGATTGGCTGATTAGATAACCGCATGAGTGTGCAGGTGAAACTGTGTTTCTCTAAGAGTGGCTGGTGAGTTTGTATACAAATATATATTTTTATTAGAATCTTGTTGCTTTTGTTTGCTATTAGCATTTTGGGTTAAGCATTAAAAGGTTACTGTGTAAGTGTTTACAGGTATTACCTATAAACAGAAAGATTTTACAGTATTTGAACAAAGTTTTCACATGCAGAATCAGCAGATAATCTGGTATTTGGCCTCTTTAATGAATTGCAGTAGCTGACGCTGCATTCTCAGCTTAGAAGCTAGCCTTTTTTTCTACAAAGCTGAGATGTAGCATGTCTCTGAGGGATTTGTGGAAATGGAAGATCTGTGAGGGGATGTTTGCTTAGTCATCAGAATGCGGAGGTAAAGATTCCGCCGAGGAAGATATTATAAACTGATCAAGTGATCAACTCCCTTTTTAGTTTGCACAGTGCCGTTTTAAAACTACAGCTGAAAAAAAAATTTTTTAAATGTCTGTATATGAATCTTTAGGTGTTTATCAGAACAATGTGGAAACTTCTGGCTTTAAGGCAATATGATACAATCTCAATTCACATGACGGTGATTCAAGATATGTCAATACTTTACCAAATGAATGAATCTTCTACAATACGACTCATTTTGATTCTATTTAGCTGTCTTTGATTTGTAATCAATTTTGTTAAATACTGTTTATATTTCTATATAGCTGCACGATTTGATAAATAAAAAATTACACAGCGACAGATTATATTGTCAGATTTTGTGATTGCAATTTAAGCTACAATATTAAACATTACTATTACTATTAAATGTACCATTTCATCTTTAATTGCACTTATTTAGGCTAAAACCAAATAATGGCACAAATGATCTCAGGAAATATTTATTGATCATCTCAAAATAAAATTAAAAACTACAGTACAGTTATTGACAAACTGTACATAGATTTACAGTTCTGCATATATTATGTGTAACAAATTGCAGCCTTTTGCGATCAAACTATTTCGATCTTTATTCAATAAATTTTTGTAATTTTATTCTGATATCTGGGCTGAAGTTTTTCTGAATGTTTTATTTGTTAGTTTGTTTGTTTTACACACAAAATGTGTCCTTTTTTCAATAATCATTGACAATGATAAATTAATTTCAGTTCTTTAAAATTAAAACAAATCCATTTTACCCCAAATCAGCTAAGACATGCTATGGGACAGACGGACAGACAAACAGCCACAGACAGACAGACAGCCACAGACAGACAGACAGCAACAGACAGACAGACAGACGGATGGACAGAAGCAGGATAAACATACTGTGTCCTGGGTTGGGTGAGTCTTTTCTGATGCTGCTAGCCTTTATCTGCAGCTGGCTAGCAAACACATGCTTGTCCAGGTTTGCCATTTCGACAACCCATGGTAGGTTTTTCCTGTCCTCTGCAGTGCAGTTGGCATGCAAACATCAAGGCCAGCGGGCCCAACTGAGTCCCACTGTGGCAGTCATGTGTGAACAAGATTTACAGGGCTGGACCGAGCATGTAGCCGTGCGGTACTCCAGGGTTCAGAGTGAGTGTGAAGAGGAGTTGAGTCTCCCTTCTCTCAGGTTATGGTCTGTTATATAATGCGGTTCTCTTGGCCCGGCTTGCTGGTTTTGTGGTGATGTTTGAAATGAATATATATCCTTACACAGGTTTTTGGGTGCTCCAGGTGAGTGTGGTGCGTAATTAGTTGGTCTGTTTGCTTGCTTAGCAAACTGATGTTTGTTCAGATCAGTGGGGCTGCTGGCCTTGATGTTTGGTAGTACAGGTTTCTCTAAGCAGTTCATAATCACCAGTGTTTAAGCAACTAGTCAGTCATCATTCAGCAATCTTACTGATGATGTTTTTAATTTTTTGTGTGCACTGTTACTACGGATTTAAAACAGAGGCAGCAGCTTGTACTCAGATTAAAAACGTCTTCTTATCGATCAGTACGTCTTCTGTGTTCAGCCTAACACCCTGTCAGGTCCTGCTTCCTGGTCCATGTCAGTCTTCCTCAGGGTGACTCAGACTTTGTGTAGGTGGAGCATGAGAGTGTGTGAAGAAAAGATTCAGGTTATCAGGGAGTGCCGTGTCATTTTCCTTCCCTGGATAAATCCTTACACTGGTAATAAACTAATAATCTGTGGGATTGATGTGTGTCAAAATCTTGTAGTTTAATGACATTAATTATTGTTCTCAAGATGATGTTTTATGTGCTGCTGTATGTACTCTTTGTGCCCAAGCAATAGAAGCTCCTAGCTACCAGGTGAGTCATGACAGCATTTGCGTCTGTAAATAAATAGTAATTATTTTATCTGAAATTCTTTTCAGGTCTCTTATTTTTAAATCTGACACCGGATTTAATATTTATTATTAAATGTTAGCAACTTTGTAGCTCAGAGACAGACTGTTAATTCGCTCACACACACGGTCACTTAAACACTGATGTACTGTGAATGAATTTGTCATGCAGCTGAAGGACGTCACCCTCATCCTTGAGCTAGAGCTTTATCCATCACTCTTATAGATCAACTGTGGGCCTTATATATAACACACACACACATAAACACATTGTGTTTCTCATTCATCTTCTATGTGCGTGTGTGTGTGCATTACATCACTGAAAAAAACATTACCTGTGTATTGTGTTTGAAATTTGAGATGTTTAATAATAATAATAATAATAATAATGTTAATCATTTTAATCCCTCTTGTTTTTCTTTTACTTTACTGATCCACTGTCTTCTCTAATCATTGTTTTTCTTAATTTGTTTTGTTTTTGTCTTTTACTTTCCTGCTCTAACTGTTTCTTCATCCTTCTTATTGCTTTTTTTTCTCTCTCGCTCATATTTTTTTCTCTTTGTACTTCCCCCGTCTTTCTTTGATCCCTCTATCTGCTGTTATTTCTCTCTTAATCTATCTTTCTTTATCACTCCATCTAAATTTTCTCTCCTTGTCGCTCTCAATCTCTCTCTCTCTTTCTCTCTCTCTGCAGTGTATCGAGCCGTACCGAGGCGTTACCTGTATGGACTCAGTGTCTTGTTTCCCAGAAGGCCGTGGTTTCTGTGGCTTTTTGGAGCGACTGAAGCGGGCCAACAGGTGCCAGTTCTCTCTGTCTAACACTCCTGAGGAGCTTTAGAGTGCAGCCATAAGCACTAGGCACTGCTCTTGCGCGGGGCGGGGTGGGGCAGGGCGGGGCAGGGCGTGACGAGTAAACTAAGCTTGACCTTTACGTGTAGCTTGAGGAAATACGCGGCTACAAATGCACTAAGGAAAAGTCACGTCTGTTGGTTTCTCTGTCTTTTCTTTAACTGTGGCATTGTTTCTTTCGCATACTGTTGTCGCAGAGACATTAAGTCATTCTGGACATTAGCCCATTTAAAGCATTCATCATTTCTCGTTGAATGTTGGGCAGTGTTTAGTCATTTGGATATGTTGCCTCCTAGTTGTGTGTTTGTGTCTGTTGTGGTAGGTTTTGGTACGGTGGCCCTGAAGTGCAAAACAAATTAACAAAACCCAAAACAAAATAACAAATTCAAAACCAAATTAACAAAACGGAAAACAAAATAACTAATATCTGACTGGCCGAGAAGTGCAATACAAATTAAGAAAAAGGGAAAACAAATTAAAAACCAAATAACAAAACCCAAAACTATTTTTTTTGAGGGGGGGAGTTTTGTTGTTTTGTTTTTGTTTTTATTTTGTTTTCGGATTTGTTAATTTGGTTTTGAATTTGTTAATTTGTTTTCCGTTTTGTTAATTTGTATTGCACTTCTGGGCCAGTCCGATACAAACCGGAAAAGGTAGGCAGAGATTGCGAATGAAATGCTTACCGCTAATTGGATGAGACATCTGTCACTCAAGATACACAGGAAGTACTGTGGTAGCGGTAGATTTGTGTGTGTATGAATGTACAAACATTATTGTGGTTTCAAATATGGCGTACTTACGGTGGCCCTAAAGTCAGTTTTGTTACCTTTTTTGCACTTCACGGCCATCATAGTTTCAAGTGAAGCAGACACACAAGAAACAAAGATAAAGAAACAAGTTCCTACTTCCTGTATATCTTGAGTGACAGATGTCTCCTCCAATCAGTGGTGGGCATTTCATTCGCAAACTATACCTACCTTTTCCGGTTTGTATCGGACTGGCCGAGAAGTGCAATACAAATTAACAAAACGGAAGACAAATTAACAAATTCAAAACCAAATTAACAAATCCGAAAACAAAAATTGGGTTTTGTTATTTGGTTTTTAATTTGTTTTCCGTTTTGTTAATTTGTATAGCACTTCTCGGCCAGTCAGATATTAGTTTTTTTGTTTTCTGTTTTGTTAATTTGGTTTTGAATTAGTTATTTTGTTTTGGGTTTTGTTATTTTGTTTTCAGTTTTGTTAATTTGTTTTGCACTTCAGGGCCATCGTATTTTGGACTGTGTGCAGCCCTAATGCACTCTGCTTCCCAGGTTTTGTCCTCATCTGTCTTTGGGAAGTTTCTGTGCACAGAAAAGCTGTGAGATGAAAAAACAACTCTCTTAAAGGAACAGTTCGGTGGAAAAAAAAAAGGCGTTTTTTTTTTTTTTTCATAAAACTGGTCCTTTAATGCTAAAACACTGCCACTGGAACGAAACGTTTTACCGTCTACCAGCCACAAGAAAACAGCGAGACCACACATTGGCATAGCTAAGGAAATATTTCCGAGGGAAATTAAGAAATATACGAAATATTATAATCTAACTGTGACGAAACTTCTCATAATATCTCTAAATGCTACGGAAAAGAAAACATGTTTTATTTTCACAACGGTTATATTACACAACAGAAAATGATTTCAGCTGCATGGCTAAAACAACGGGAATCATACGAACCATAATTGAACAGGAAAAAAACGATTGTGAATGCTCCGTCCTGTTTCTTAAATCCAACATGCTAGAGCAAAAGCGCTTGTTAAACGTCGGTCAATGTTTTCTGAACATCGTTTATAAACAATTAAAGTGCAAAATCGCGTTGTTTAACAGGCTTGTGCCATATATTACAGTATAATGGTCTCTACAGGAGATCACACTGCCATGATGTGCAGGGACGTTTACTCCAGATATATTATATTACCAGACCTGATAACTCTTACGCATGACAAGCATGCTGCTCCCCAGTTAAATGGCAGAACTCGCTAGTGCCAACTTATCATTGAAAAATATACCAAGACAACAGAAGAGGAGCTGATCAGTATTTAAATGATTGACATTCACAATTAAACACCTGGAAGTCCCGCCCCTTTTCACCCACTCGTCAATGGACTCCCAGGGTGCTCTCGCGTGTTTGCAAAGAAAATGTAATCCTTCAGTGTACTGTATGTTGGACAAGTGAATGTTTAATCAGTTAACTGTGTTTAGTAGGCATGTTACTGAAAAGATTCAGACACCAGGGAGGGAAAAAAGGTATATATACAGTACGAATATATTTTTATATTATTAATAAAATAAGTAGTCCTCCAACAATATGCCAAATGGAAAAGTTAGTAAATATGCTGGCTTGAACTTAAAGTAGCAGAGCAGGGGTAAAAAAATGGCGATTAGGCAACTAGCGTATAAAAGGCTTTTATATGTACTGCATGTTAATACAAAATCAACTGAAAAGGGAAAAATCTATACTGCACTGGTCTATTTATAACGTGTGTGCTATATAAATCGTAAGTGAATAAACATTTAGAACTGTCATAAAATGCTTTAGGTGGCTCAAAACGCCCTGTAAACCCCCCGACAACTCTGGGACCGTGTCAGAAATCAGATGAGACACCAGAACTGTAGATGTGTTTATTATAATAAAGGATTTTTTTTCCTCAGTATTTTCCTATAAACCCAACGCCTTAGGGAAGATGACAGAATCCTCTGGAGCTGCCTGTGGTGTGTGTTTGGTCTTCGTGATGGGTTAGAGCGTGGGCGAGAAGTGCGTGTGTGTGTGTGATATGACTAATCCCAGACATATCCTTACACACATGCCTACTATGTTTCTCTTTTTTATTTTTGTAAATTTTTCCATAACAAATCATCCAAACAGCCATACACTAGTTGTGCTGATAATCAGCAGTGTAAGGAATGTTTGAATTTAACTCAATGTTTAATGATTAAATAAGTGAATGTTATAGCAGCTATAGCACGGTCTCTAAAAGCAGTTCTCCTTACGACTTTACCCAAAGTCTGCTAATATATAATATCGGTCATTTTTGTGCAGCATGTCTTTACATGTGTGATTTGAGAGATTGACCATCATACACACGCGCACACACAAACGCGCCCCCTAGTGGTATGCCCTGTTATTTCAAATAGTGGTTTGTTTACGGTTTGTAACAGAAAGTATTATTATTAAACACTAGTTTATAATGTAAAAGTAATTGTTAAAAAAATTTCGAAGCAGTGATGAAACTCCGAGCTGATTGTCTTTAGTTAAAAACATCATCACTAGCACTTCGGTCAGAAGATCTTGAATTGTTTGGTTGAAAAGCACCTCTGACATTAGTGCAGCTAAAAATAAAAATGATAATTCATGAGCTCATGGTAATACGCTCTTTTTTCTATAGTATCAGCTCATTTACTCATCATTCTGGTAATGTTTTTCTCTGAGGAGCCTCAAGTATCAGCGCTTTATAAAAGTCAGAGGTTAAACTCTAACTTTTCCTGAGATGACAAACTGCTTGACATGCACGACTGGTGAGGTTATGACTGTTTATAGCTGCTATAACTAAGAACAGAAACTATAAATAAAGCCCCGAAACAGATTGTCAAAAACATCCAGTCTAGTTTCACTGAAAGATTTTAAACCATCTTTATTTTATAGTAACCTAATACATAAAGCTGTCCTATCTTTCCATGTCTTGTCATTTCATTCGTGCTGCGCTCGCATGCCATCTTTTTCCATCACTTAGTCATCTGTCTCCACTACATTGTAGGGAAAGTTAAAGGCGGAGGCGCTGTAGCGAAAGACCACACATGGAAAATGTAGTATATATATATAAAAATGTTCACTTTACACTACGTTCCAAATTATTACACAAATGATATCTTTCTATGATTTTCATAATTAGTTAATGCAAATGACAGTCAGTATAATTTTCTAGTCATTAACTATTAGGGTATAGTTTTAATTTTATTGAACAAACCTCCTAATGATGACAATATTTATTATAAAAATAAAAAAGTGAAAATGCACTGTTCCAAATTATTATGCACAACAGAGTTAAAACATTTTATAGGTTGTAAAGAACTGAAAAAGGTATCTGCATGAACCTGTCTGTGCTCCGAATCAGCCACAAATGTCTTCACAGTACGATGAGTTTTCATAAAATATCTAATGTTTTTATACCTTGTCCAAGGCATTGCACTATTTGATGCTTTTCGGCAGCAGAGAGATTCTTTTTCTTTCCCATATTGCTTGAAACCTGTGGCCTGCTTAATAATGTGGAACAACCTTCTTCATTACTTTTTCTTTAATTGGGTTTATCTGGCAAAACAAATATCACACATGTCTGAAATTTATTTCAGTGATCCAAAGAGCCCTGAGACACAATACCATCCAAGAGTTTAATTTAAAAACTGTACATTTAATGTTTGACACTTACATCCAATTTGCATAATAATTTGGAACACAGTGTAAAGAAGTGTGTGAACTAGTGCAAAGTGAAAAAGACTAGTAAAATTTATATGGATAAATTATATAGAGTAAAAATCTATACACACTTTGGGAAAAGAAAAGTATGTATAAATATTAAAATACAAAATTTATTGCTGTGTTTATATTTTGATATATATGATATTATACTATTTTTCTTTTTCTAAAGTGGGTATAAATATTTTAGGTGGCTCTGGATCCAGTCAGAAAGAATAAAGCTGTAAGAATGAGACACATCAGAGAAAATCTTACTAAAACAGTTCCTATGGAGTTCAAACTTATTTCCCAATTTATAAAGATTTACAGCTTTTTTCCCCTGTATACAAAGTTTGATCATTTTTAATTCAGTTTTTACACACACAACTGTCTGTTGATACAAAGTCCTTACAGTCTTCATAGGTCCAGCAATATAGTCGACACTGTCTTATATTCTTGTCCAAATTTCAAATGAAGACAAGACATGGTTCCCTCTTAGATGAACACACACTACATATACAGTGAAGGCTGAAAACTAACTCAAGTGTAATTTTAAAGATCTTGAATGAGGAAAAAAATATAATGCGATCTTTATTAGGGGGAAAATTGTCAGTGTATCAGATTTGAAATCTGGGAAAAAAGTCGATTTTAATTCCGTAGTGCGACTCAGGCCCAGACTCCAATAGGTGCATCTCCATTTAACAATTTAATTATTTAACATTTTCTATCATGATGTCATCACTCACACCTTCACCCTTTCTTTTGTTTATTTATTTAATTCTTTGAATGCTTCCAGATCGTGGAGTGACCCAGATCCGTTCTCTTCCAGCGACCGCAGCGTTTTGACCCTTTCTCCTGTGGAAGTCTCTCACTGCTAGTGTATAAAGAAGTCCTCATCATCCTAAAGAGAAAATCTACCGGTTTTCTTTTCTATCACAAAAGAAAGATTTTTTTTTCCCCCCCTTTTTCTACATGTATGCACATCAATCAGAGCTGACCGTCCTTTACTGAGAAAGCCATACAAGCCTCTCTGTATTTCTCCTGCCCTGTCATGTAGCATTAGCTCACTCCAGAGATCTAGTCCTGACATCACTTACTGAAGGAAGCAGACTCATCAGCTTCAGCTCCATCCACCCTTCACCTTATTTATGCATTTACACATTAAGTTCTTCCATTATCCTCAGTTAATTACCATGCACATTTGTCTTATATTTTTCTTCTTTTTATTTATAGTGTGTATATCCTACTGAGCGAGCGTATAGACTGCATGCGCTCCTCAGATTTCAGAGGCCTTTGGGTTACTACGGCAACCGTCCGGAAGTCACTTTAGAAATGCGCTTTATTTCTGAAGGTCAGGAACAGTTCAGCCAAAAATAAAATGTCCTCTTCATCCAAATGTAGTCAGTCAGTTAAAACATTTTACTGCCCAGTTTGCTTCTTTTTTTTTTTTGCACTATAAGGCTAATGTATAATATCGATCTTGCACGTCAACATTGTGTGTCAAATTGTTTTTATTAAAAAGGCATTGATACGGACAGTGGTACAGGGTTAAAGTCTAATAAGAGGCTAAAATTTTGCAGTTACCAACCTCTGATACTATGACTTAACCATTGTGTACGGCACTTTAGGCCACACTCCTTTCTAAATCTAAAACCCAAGCTGTGCTAATGAAGGATATCAGATTTGGTGCTCTACATCTTTTAGCTTCTTGGTGATAATGGTATCATATAGCTTTAGGACCTGCTAGTTTATTTACAGCTCCAGCACAAAATGAGACGAGCAAACATGTCCTGGCTGACTACATTTGGAAGGTGTGTATGTGTGTGTGAGACTTTGACTGGTTTTGTTCATTTAAATTAGGATGTTCTTAGTGAAAACTCCAATACCGAAGACATTCAGTCCTGTAAAATATATTTATAAAAGTGTGTAATACTTAAATCCATCTTAATATATTACCAGAGAAGAATTTGGGAGCGGTCACAGCTCTGACGTGAGACTGGATATAAAACTGTGGTTAGCTTTTTTGTTGTTGTTGTTAAACTTATTTTCAATGAATGAAGAGACTGTAGACATATCAGATAAGGAATTGTAATTTTTTTTTTTGTCAATTATATACTTCTTGGTTATTTTGTTTGTTAAATCACTTTTTGTGTCAGGAAACACAGAGCATCAACAACCCCCACCTCCATTTATGTCAAAATATCCACACAGCTGCCAGTTGATTAGTGACGACAGTGTTACAGCTAATAAACTGACAGCTCAGTGTGTTTGTGTGCGTTTATGCTGTGTGTTTCTCAGAGACAGTAGCAATAAGAATCTCTGGACCAAGGATGGTCCACACTCGCTGCGAGGCCAAAGCGCCATTCCTGGTTTGTTTCCATCATTGTACATTTCAAGAAAAAAAAAATGTTGGCAAAGTGCGTTACTGTAATCGTTCTCTCCTGACAGTAAAAGTGTTCAATTATGGAAATTCTATTTACAAAAATAAATCTTTTTTAAAAAAAAATATTGTGCACTATGTGATGTTTGTACTTATTTTAGATGACCTTTTGTCCAATCAGTGTTTGAATAACTATTCTGTTTGTGTGATGGTGATCTAAAATGACCATCCCTAGAGCGATGAGATTCCTGGGTCCAGAATGATGAATCAATACGTCTCTGCACAATCCACATGACACATCCAAAGTCGCAAGAAAATATATACATTTTATTATATATTTATTTATTATTATTTAAAAAAAAAAGAAAACCCATCTATGTTAATCTCTTAGCTGTTTTTGGCAGGAAAATCTGCCATGCATTTCTAAACAACTGTACACCGGGAAAGAAAAGAAAAAAATGCTACACCACAAGAACGGAACTCACATTTATGGACATCATTTAACATTAGTTTTTAACAAATGTCAGAAAATCCTTCCAACATTTAAGCATTAGTGTTGAACTTTCCGTCTTAATTATTAGAAAATCAGGATGTCTGATTGAACCATAACCAGTAACGCTTTACACTGAGAGTTCCTACTACTTCACTAACTGAAGGCCTCAAGTTAGTAGCTGATGGCTGTACAGATGAAGTCCATCAGAGAAACGTTTCTTTCTTTTAGGAAGCCTGCGCCACTTCCTCCTCTTCCTCGTCCATTTGCACCAGCACTGCGTGACGATTGGCCTGTGAACCCTCTTTAAATAGGACCTTCTTAATGACACCTGCTTTAGGAGCTCGGATCGTGTGCTGCAAACACAGGATGGTACGATAAACCGACAAACAAGTTTGTTTTTTTTTTGTTTTTTTTAACTAAAGGAAGCGTCTCCTGCTTACCTCCATCTTCATTGCTATCATCACCATTAGAGGATCTCCTTTCTCCACAGTATCTCCAACCTTCACAAAGACCTGCAGGTATATGCACACACTTTAAACCACCAGAAAATAAATAAATAAAAACTTCACCTGTATCTAACCACCAATTTCAACATCAAGAGGAATCATTTATTTAGACTAATATATAATGTGTGTGTGTAGTGCTGATATAGAAAAATTAAGATGGTGTATCGACATGCTCATACTGACAAAGGTATTGTCCTTCCAAAGCATGTGATTTTAATTTACAAAAAAAGTGATATTAACTGTAAAAAGTATGACATAGCATCAGTGGAACAAGCTAGATCCTGATCTCACTTGTACATTATAGCAGCTATAAAAGTGACGCTTCATTAGCCACTCTTTTCTCTCTGTGTAATTTGTCACGTTACTGAAAGCTGCAATGCGTAAACTCCACTGTCCTGATGATTTGGAGACCAAAGTTGACTGTTACAAAGCCTGGACACTGGAGATTTCTTTCATAAGTGTAAATGATTACACAGTCTTTTAATCTGCTAAGGAGGGGCTTCCAATGTACAGGTCCCCTTCAATAAGCTGTTACTATAATTGAGTGCTTAAATGTAAACCTGTGACTTGCAGCTGCACTACTGTCAGAGAAGGCACTATTAAAGAAAATTCAACACCTTTAAACCAATCAAAATTCTCAGCTGATTTTTAAACCCAGACTTCCCTGTGTGAAAAAGAAGTATGAGCCACAAGCATGTTGTACAAAACAACACAAAACAGGACATACAGTTTAAACACATACCTTCTCAATGGTTCCAGTCATGGGTGCCACTGCACCACCTTGTGCTCCGGCGGTTCTCATGCCAGCCAAGAACTTTGGTACAGGCACTTTTACCTCCACACTGCCCTCCTACAGAACCAGGAACAGATTATAGATGGTGCTGCAATGCAGTGCTCTGTACATGCCTGATTTTTGCCCCCATTTTATGAGTGGTGGTGCTGCTGCATGATTGTCTCACTGGCTAATTGCATGAGGACAGGTACAGAACTTGCAGCAGAACATAGACTTGATTATTATTATTATTATTTTATAAATCTATAAAAATATCCTTTATTAAACAAACCTCACCATGGAGAAAAGATGAACTGAGTTGTCCAGTATGACCAGTTTCGGTCGAGACAGAATTCCATTTACAGAGCACTGCAGGTATGTGGCTCCACCCACTTCCTGCAGCTCACCTGACACCTGGAACACCTGGTCTCCAGTCTAACACACAAACATATACATTTCATTACACACACATCTCTGATGTAGTTTAAACAAAGAGCAGTCAATTATACTTCTGGAAATTCTTCTAGGCTTAGGCGATAGAACAATAATGATGTACACTGCAATAGACAAAATTGTTTGGTATGATAGCTGGTTTAAAGCAGTGTATAAGGAGACCACCATTGTGTCTATTTGGGGGCTGCATTCTTCAAAGGAAACTTTTAAAAGCTCATATTATTGCGACTAAGGCTGTTACATTTTGAAGGCTGCATCAAACGTGAAAGCAAAGGGTGTCGTGGTGTTCACCTCACGTCCCAACCTACTGTATCCAAAGATTCCTTGCAAGCCGGGGAAGAGACCAGAAGAGACAATGGTGGACACAGGACCCGAAGATATTTAAGTACATGATAAAAATAAAACATTATATCTAAATGAAAATAAATAAATACAGTTTAAAATAATAAACAAGGGGATTTACGTAAAATCTGCTTCCTGAGAATCGAGTTTTTGTAAAACATGCTTAAGCTTAAGTGATACACAAAGTTAACCAACGTAGAGACCAGTGTCTCTACGCAGTGTCACACGCAGCTGGCATACACTTCGCTCCCGAGACCAGACACACCCAACGTGAGGGAGATGATGAATGCAGAAAGTGAGAAAGAAATTGTCGATAAATTAGGACAGGTTAGATCGGGAATATGGCAGTTTTTGTGCTGTGTGTAAATTGTGTAGTCGAACAGTTTAGACCAAAATCAGGAATACATCAAATACATTATATAGTTTACTTTTAACATTGCATTTACAGAATTAGAGTTTATATTTCTTTTTCATTTTTATTTATTGTCTTACTGATGTTAGGTCAGCATACCTGTTGATTTTACTTGCTTCTTTTATTTAATGCGACTCTAGGAAAGAATTTAATTTTATATGCACACACTATATATATTATATATAAATATAAAATTTTCTTTTATAGATAATTTTTCCCTATAAGAGGGTTAATAAAAAAAAATTCTACTGTTCATAAAAAGTATAGCATTGTAATAGCTTAACATAAATTATAAAATTTTATCAAAATTGATATTTTTAAAAATTATGTAATTAAAAAAAAGCCCAGACCTAAAATTAAAATATAAATTTTCTAGAAAACCTCTCAACTATTACACACTTTTCTTTGTTTAAATAAAACTATTAATACTGACAGGTTAAAGTATTAAAATAAGCACATTAACATATCATAGTAAACATATTGCGTGTGTGTACCTTCATGCTGTATGTCCCATCTGGATTGTAGGTCACAGCTACTGTGAGTTCTGCAAAAGACACCACACACAAGTCATTTTGATAGTCCATTAGAGATCATGCATAGTGCAGAGGACAGCTATTTCAAGAGGCTATCCATTTCCTGCTCTGGACATGCACAGGAATCGAAAGTGTTACATCACCATGAGGCTAATCCATCATACATGCATGATTTGGAGAAGTGGAATATTTTCCATGCGAACTAAAGGGGAAAAAAAATACCAAAAAAATAGTGCAGTTGCAAAACCCTAGTTTGTCTAAGGTAGAAATACTGTATGTGTGTGTGAGAGAGAGAGAGAGAGAGAGAGAGAGAGAAAGAGAGATTAAATCCTACAGCGCCACTGCAATCAGTCTTCACTATGTTTACACTAGATTTGTGATGCCACAGGAAAAGCAAAAGACTGAGATTAAAAGACTTGATAGTGTGTGTGTACAGGTTTACCACTCACTGTTTTCCCCGAGCTGGAGTGTCAGGTTCCTGCAGCAGAGCACATTGAGCCGGCTCCCGTTACCCGAACCGAAAGGAGAGAAGACATCTGAAACAGGAAGGCTTTATTAGTGACATCCAACAGCAGTTAGTCGAACTCTCCAACTTTAAAATTTTGTTGAAATACTTTTAAATGAAAGCATTCTTTTTTTTTCTTTAAAGATGGTGTTTGACAGATCCTCTCAACTTCATAATTAATGTTGTCTGCACTTTATAACCTTTTTTTTTTTTTAAATTAAAAGAAAAAACTTTTTTTCTTGTAAAATGTAAAGTTTTTAAAGGTTTTCCAGGGTTTATGTTATTTTTGTGAACATTAGACATATATATTGTGGTCACACTTAAATGATTCAGATCATCAAACAAATTTTATTATAAAGATTATCCAACTAAATACAGAATGCAGTTTTTACATAATTATTTTATGTAATAAGAGAACAAAGCTGTCCAAACCTTTCCAGGCCCATGTAAAAAAAGTAATTGCCCCTCTTGCTAAATCGTAAATAAACTGTGATTTTCGAAAGCTGAGTTAAATTTCACCTGCTACACCCAGGCCCAACTACTGTTGAATCACGTAATCACTTAAATTGAACCTGTCTAATTAAAAAATTGAAGCATGCTAAAAAATCTCAAAAAGCAACACAATGTAAAAAAATCTAGAAACAGATGAGAAACTGTTTGTAAAGGGTTACCAAGCCATTTCTAAGGTGTAGGGACTCCAGCAAACCACAGGGAGAGCCATTATCCACAAATGGAGAAACCTTGGAACAGCGGTGAACTTTCCCAGGAGTGGGCAACCTACCAAAAGTACTCCAAGAGCACAGTGGTTCAGAAGGAACGCAAAAGAACCACAGGCCTCGGCTGCTTCACAGAAGATCAGCGTTCATGATTCAAGAATAACAAAAAAGAGACTTCCAAATATGGCATCCATGGGGGAGTTCTAAGTCTAGTGCTGACCAAAAAGAACAAGAAGGCTCGTCTCATTAAAAAAAATAAAAATAAATAAATAAAACATCCAGATTATCCCCAAGACATGGGCACATGTTCTATGGACTAATAAGAAAAAAGTGAAACTTTTTGGTAACTAAAAAAAAAAAAAAAAAAAAAAAAAAACACATCACACCATCTGGGGCTCCCCCAAACCACACACCCACCCCATAATAGCCTACCCATACTACCAACATTGTTAACACACCTGAGTCAGGTAAATGAGTTGATCAATTAAAAACAGCTGCTGTTAGTACAAGCCAGAATTTTAGTCAGTGTGTGTAATGTGTTTGCATTCCTACCATGTGACTGGCGCAGAAACTCCCGTGTGTTCTCTCTCTCCTGCAGCAAAAGTCCGAGAGCAGCCTGACACACCACGTCTCCTCCCGGTGCAGTCGGT
The DNA here is from genome assembly GCF_024256425.1 of Clarias gariepinus. Lineage (NCBI taxonomy): Eukaryota > Metazoa > Chordata > Actinopteri > Siluriformes > Clariidae > Clarias > Clarias gariepinus. The sequence continues at coordinate 18,478,476 of NC_071114.1, read as the reverse complement.
TTAGGAAACAGCTGATCGTAGTGCTGCTGGATAAAACTGGTGTGAACGTTTCCTGCCTTAAACTCTGCATGACCCGAAAGACTTAACAGGAAGTCAATGTTGGTGTTGAGACCCACAATCTAAGGACAGAGAACGTTAAAATCCCAAAATTAATAAGATACCTGTGGACAACCTACCACAAATACGTCATGTGCATTTTTACAGTTTATTACCAAACTTTTAAGGGGAAATTTTTTTTATATATGCTTTAAGTATTTACGTTTTAGATTTATTACAGCACTGCAGTGTGCAATGTTCTCCTCTAGAGTCTTACATTGTACTGATGTAAACAGTACCGCAGTTTCTGCAGAGCAGCTGGGCGATCCTCTCCCCAAACCACCAGCTTAGCGATCATGGGGTCATAATGAGCTGAAACCTCGTCTCCTAACACACACACACCAAAAGAAAATCATCAGATATAACTCAGTAGAGAGGAAACTTTATTAACCTGTTTTACATTTGTATTTACAACAATACAACTGCAGAAAATAATTTCGCAGTGATACAAAAAATACTTCAGGAATAATTCATTTCACATAGAATATAATCATGGAAAGCAAATTGTTTTCAAGTAATTCCACTGAAGGAAAAAAAGAAAAAGATTGCAAAATGTCCTATATACAGAAACTGAAACTTCTGACCAATCAGAATGCAGAACAGCACTGGGGTTTATTTAACTCACATCAGAAATGGCTGTGTAAATTTCACCATGGGAAAAAAAAAAAAAAAAAAAAAAAACTTCCCTCTCCTACACAGTATATATCACATGGAAATGACACATTACTACAGGAAATAACAGCTATAAGCAGAAGTAGATGTTGAACTCCTTCACTTTAGCAATACTGTCTAATAGAGGGGAGGCATTATGGGTAACGATGAGCCACAAAGTTTGTTTTAATGGGTACACCACAACACAGGCCAGGGTGCCAATACTTTAACCTTGAGCAAAATTTAACTTAGCCCATGCTTCCATGCTCCCACGCACCTTGCAAAGTTATACGAACTCACATATGGGCAGTCGGGCATTGTCTGTTGCTGAATCTCGATTAATCAAACTATATCTAGTCTGTGAGCACTAGGAAGCCCTCAAAGCTCCCGTGTTAGCCAGGAGCCATTCGGGGAGCAAGGGGGAAAAAAAGAAGAAAAAAAGAAAAAAATCTTGGGACTCCTGTCAGACACTGTCTGCATTATTTTTAACTTCACACACACACATCCAAGTTTAGATTATATAGTACCTGGGGAAGAATGGAGACCAAATCTAAGTACTTTAGTATAGCAGAGGTAACTTGGAATTGGAAAAATTGAAAAAATGAAACACTAAAACATGTTAGAAAGTGAAATGTGTCAATACATAAGGTAAGACAATGACATTAGAGCTAAAATGATTCCTCGAGTAACTCGATTACAAAAAATGATCAAGGAAAAAACTCCTGCTTCAAAGCTTTTTTAAATTAATTTTAAAAGCTTTGCGTTATGTTTTTGCCCCAATATTAGTTTGACGTGACACACCGCGCTTCCGTATGCAAGCCGCCAGTAAACAGACGAAAAAAAACCGCTTACGCCACCCACAAAGCGGAAGGAGACACAAACAGTTAGCTGTGTATTGATTTGAGGGAGCCGTCATTTGCGGGCTGCAAAATGGAAGAAAGCAATAAAAAATATCAGCGAGCCAAGAGAAATCAGCAAGAGAAAACGACAGAAATTGTCAGTCAAGGTTCATGTTATGCCTGAGCTGTAAAGTTAGAAACTTTTAGTCCTAAAGGTTAAGTTGCACAACTAAGTGTTTTTGTATAATTTGATAGCTACAGCCCGAAAGAACATACGAACAAATGATTCCTCAGACGAATACTATGTCTGTGATCTAATGTCTCTTTAGTACCTACCTGCTGTTAGTTACTTTTTGACAATTAAAATGTAAAACTTCATTGTGAATGTTAGCCTGAATGTAAGCAAAATACGCAGTAAGTTAAATTTTTAACAGATGCACCTAAACACAGCCACGGGTGCCAATACTTTCTGTCTAACTTAATTAATTGCGGCTCAGAAGCTGTATACTGTATGACAAGAAACAAGACATAAGGTTTCACCTTATGCGGTCATATACGTTGTGTTACGTGAATACAGAAAAGAAAGTAACAGCAGGGTAACCATGATAACATACATTCTGAGGTTTCCTGTTTGCAATCTAGTTAAAAAAAATAATAAAAAAAAAAACACATGCTAACCTTGACGTACTCCAGTCTCGATGCGAGTGTGCGTCTCCTCCTCTGGTGTGGAAAGGTGCAGGAGGGGTCCGGCTCCAGGCAGAAAGTCATTATTGGGGTCTTCAGCATAGATTCGAGCCTCAAACGAGTGACCTCGCAGCACAATCTCATCCTGAGACAGTGGAAGCTTCTCTCCAGCAGCCACCTGACACAGAAATCAAGCTTTTAAACCTTAAACCAACATTCATGATCAGAGTAACCATTAGAATGAAGCACAACCCTTTTAGTTGATTAGCTTTATAATTCCCAGAGGGTGAATTCTAGCAGATTTCTCCAATAAAAAACATGACTTTAGCATCAGGTTCAGTCTTGGCTTTATCTCACAGCGTTAGATTTCTCTTGCTACATCAGCAATTTGTGAGAGAATGCTATGTTTATTCTATCTGTCCTATTCTATGTTGCCAGATTTTCCCCTAGGCTTTCTCATGTTACATCAGCTTTCTCCATGTTAGATTTCTCTAGTTACATCAGCTTTTTCCTGCTGCATCAGCTCTCCTGTGCTCGATTAGCTTCCTCATGCTATGTCCAATATCTCCTGCAATTTCACTTTTCTCTTGCTATATACACTTCCTCTCATTTCTTAAACCTTTTGCTGCTTTATATGATTTCTTTTACTTTGCTAAATGTCGAGCTACATCAGCATTTTTCTCATTGTTAGATCTCTCCTGCTTTGTCAGATTTGTCTCTGCCCCTCTGATTTTTCCTCAGTTATTTTGCTCTTACTATGATGGACTTCTCTTCTCACGTCATCTTTTCTCTTATTCTATCATATTTTATGTATCCATCTTGAATAGACAGTTGTTAAACATTTGTGCTCATTAGAACACTATGCACCAACCTGCACAGCTCTCAGATCAGGTGTGATAACTGAATTGTGCTTTTGTTACATAATCACAATCATACCCTTACCCTGAGCTGCCACTCCACTAGGTCTGTCCCAGTGATCATCTCAGACACCGGGTGCTCCACTTGCAAACGAGTGTTCATTTCCATGAAGTAAAAATTGTGCTGAGCATCCATGATGAACTCCACAGTGCCTGTGCGCATACACACACACACATATATATACGTATATATATATATATATATATATATATACATACACACATATATATACGTATATATATATATATATATATATATATATATATATATATATATATATATACACACACACACACACACACACACACATTTTTTCTTGCAATATTTATGTCTCACCCACAATTCTACAGTGACTTCTTTAAATATGTATTAAAGAATATTTAAAAAGCTCCAGGTTATTAGAACAAGAGTTTGATTTTTATTAACATTATTTAATAAAATGTAATACTTAATTTGCTGAATCATACACATTCTGATCAAAAACATTTATTGTCTCACCTGCTCCCACATAGTTTACTGCTTTGGCAGCCCGGACTGCAGCCTCTCCCAGTTTACGCCTCACTTCAGGACTAATACCAGGCTGTACAGTACCACACACACAGAGTCGCATGTTTAAATAAAATTTAAATGTTGCAGAAATGGGTAATAATAATAAATAAATAAAAACCATGAGCAATAAAAAGGTTCTCTTATGGACATCAATGCCTCCTAAAAATTACTTTTAAATTTACGATCACATTATCAGCCTTAAGTAACTCATTTCTGATTTCAAAAAAATTTGTTTGACGTTTGACCAAACACATCCCATTCCCTGAGAAGGTTTCGTCAAAAGGCATGGCAAACAATACATTTTCTTTGTCACAGCACTTCCAGTCAGCCAGTTCACCTCATCATACCAGGAGAGCTGGAGAATTTTTTTCAGATTTTTGTCTCTCCTCGTAAGGAAGACTACTAAATGGTTTTGCCAAAATGAGGTCAACAATATTAGCCTGTCTGCGTCTGCCATTATGCACAGCTTGCTAGCTGGCTAGTTTCCCCTTCCACAAGCTACTTTAATTATATGAACGAACTAACTTTACAATGTTGAAACAAGGAGCAAAGTCAAGAACACTATGGTTTTTTTTATTATTTAAATAATGATTTGTACAAACAAAAATGGTTTATATCACCAGCAAACAATGCAGAATGCAGTACCACTTCACCTGCAAATCTGCATGGGACTGAACTCGAATCTCTGTAGCGCTGGTGTATACTTAAGACATGCTGTCAATCAAAAAAGAGCTTCTCTGGACGTGACGATTTTGGTGCATTTATCCAATTAAGGTCCAGCTTTTCTGCAGTGAAAAAAGCTCCTCTGTGCTGCCCATAGACCTCCAGTGAAGCTGGGCTTTAGGAGGGTTTAACGCGCTGTGCTGCACGGAAATGTATGACAAGAAAATTGTGTCAAACAATCTACAATAAATGCCTGATTTTGAACGAGCCAGTCATGAAGTTGAATCCGTTCTAGCGCACTTTTATTAAAACCAATATAAATACGACAGTGCATATATGAGCATTTATTTTCTGACATAATAGAGGAAGCGGAGCTTCCCTTGTAGAGCAGCTGCCACTGGTGCTTACACAACCTTATGATGTATTTTATGGTGTAAGCAAAGACATATTAATGTGTGTGTACTTGCTGTTTCAGAGGACAGACACGTCCACATTGGGTCACAAAAAAGTCACTTGCAATTATGAATGCAAACCGTGATGACATGGCAATCCGTTCTGACCCCCCCCCAAAAAAAAATCACGTTCTGACCGGAATTGAGCAATGTGAGTTGTTATGTGGACGTCGCCAGAACCGCTTCGCTGTGTGCAGTTTACTGGCTGTTCCTGGGCATGAGCTATATGGACAAAAGTATTTGGCCAAACCTGCAATGACATTGTATCCAAATACATATACATCCCTTTATATGTAACCATACATATAAAGGGAACGGAGTTGGTTCCCTTTTGCCACTATAACAGCTTCCACACTTCTTGGAAGGCTGTCCACAAAATTTGGATTCAAGTGTTTTGGTGCCCATTTTTTGTGCCCATTCATTCTGTAGAGCATTTATGAGGTCAGACATTGATGTTGGATGAGAACCTGGCTCACACTCTCCATTCCAGTTCACCCCTAAGGTGCTCGATGGGGCTGAGGTCAGGGATTTATGCCAGTCAAGTTCTTTTACATTGAATTCATTAAACCATATCTTTATCATTCCTTGCTGTGTGCACTGGGACACCATCATGTTGGAATAGAAAAGGGCCTTCCCCAAACCTTTGGCACAAGTCTGGAAACACAGCATTGTCCAAGATGTCTTGTTATGCTGAAGCATTAAGTATTTACTGGGGATAAGGGGCCTGATTGAAACACCTAAATTCAATAATTAACAGGTTTGGACAAATACATTTATCCATATAGTGTAGGGTGTTGGTGTGGCTGGACTGCAACACAGTGATGAACGAAATTGTATTGCATTGTAAAATCCTAATTTAACCCTTAATTCATAAAGTGGTAGTGGTTAGCACTGTCGCCTTGCACCTCAAGAGTACTGGTTCGATTCCCATCTTGTGTGCATGGACTTGCACAACTGTGCATGTTCTCCCTGTGTTTGGTGGGTTTCCTCCGGGTACTCTGGTTCCTCCCACAGTAAAAAGACTGAGTAGATTAAGCTAATTGGCGTTCCCAAATTGCCTGTAGTTTGTGAATGAGTGTGTGCGTGATTGTATGTGTGTGCTCTGCAATGGATTGGCACCCTGTTCAGGGTGTACACTGCCTTGTGCCCTAAGTATTCTGGGATAGGCTCCAGGCCCCCCCACGACCCTGAATACAGGATAAAGCGGTATAAACGATGAGTGAGTGAGTGAGAATTTATAAAAAGTATGTTAAAAATCTAATTTGATCAAACAATAAAAGACATCACAATGGTGTGCCTGTCATAGTAACATGTTGTCCTCAAGTATGACTGCTTTTCTGTCACTAAATCTTCTCCACACATTACCCATTCATTCTGAAGAATGTATTTATACAGTATTTTTATTTTATCCTCAATATAAATAAATGTCATCCATATTTACCCCTGGTGCTTCTTCTATGATTTTCTGGTGTCTCCTCTGCACGCTGCAGTCTCTCTCAAACAGATACACCGCATTACCATGTTGATCCCCAAACACCTGCACCTCCACATGCCTAAACAACAGCAAGAAGTAAAGAACAGTAAAGAAAAAGCTTCACAGACATATTGAGACAAATGCTGCTAGTCAGAAAGGCAAAAATATCTCCCAGCCTGGAAAGCAAGCGATGTGCAGAATTTATGTATGTGGTTGGACTCTTTACCTGGGGTTGTCTACAAACTTCTCCACTAGCATGACATCATCATTGAATGATTTGCGAGCTTCTCTTCTGGCAGATTCCAGCTGCTCATGAAATTCCGCTTCCGAGCGAGCAATACGCATTCCCTGCACAACGCCATACACACAAGCCAAACAGGGCAAGTAAACATAATGAGGACTAATCCTGTTTAATCCAGAGTTTAGCACCAACCGAAACATAAGCAAGATCTGTGATTAAAACACTGTTCCTCCATTAAACTTCTCTGATTTGTTCAATTTCTTTATTTATTAGCTCGGAAAGTTAAAACAAACTTTAATTTATATTTTATGAAGACAAAATGATTATGTCTAAATAAGTAAATATTTCTCTCTGTTTTTTCCCTAACAAAATTTTTGCTGATCTCCCTCACCTTCCCACCTCCACCTCGTACGGCTTTGATCATAACAGGATAACCAATCCTGCCAGCTTCAGCATGAAGCTTCTCATCTGATTGGTCCTCTCCGTGGTAACCCTCAATGATGGGAACGCCTGCAGCGGACATTATGTGTTTGGATGTGCTGATAGAGAACAAGCCAAAACAAAGTGATTTAATTATTCTGGTTATTAAAAGCTTAATTAAAAAAAAAAAAAAAAAAAGGAAAACATTACCTCTTGATGCCCATATCACGAATCGCTGATGATGGAGGCCCAATGAAGATGATGCCTTCCTGTTTGCACTGTTCGGCAAACTCTGTGTTCTCAGACAGGAAGCCATAACCAGGGTGGATGGCCTTTACCAAAAACACAAAGAAAAAAAATTACCACAAAAAAAAGTTTAAAGTAAGAACATATTAAAACATATACAATGTCAAGCAACAGGAAAAATCTTTAATGTTATAAAACAATTAAAATAATTTAAAACAATCAAAAATTGGTTCATAAGAAGTTCTTATTTACATAATATCTCAATGGAAATTGTGGTGTAAGTGATTTTATTTGTTTACTGATTTTGTAAGTTTAATTAAGTGTCTCTTTCTACATTCAAGCAACGTGAAGGGCAAACAAGAAGAACTGCTGTGCTACTGACATTTTTGTTTAGACAACAGGCAGTTCTGGAACCAAGTTTGGGTGTGCAAGTAAGAAATACTTGCTTTAACCAAGGGTTTTGTTAATAAGCCAAAATAAGTAGAATTACACACAAACAGTTTAAACTCTCCTGATTTTCTGCCTCCAAAAACTAAAGTAAAGGCAAACAACCTTCTCACGACCAGAGTTAGAAATCAAATGGAATCTAGATAGCAAGCTAAGCTAGAACTGTCAGGAGCGTTATAAGTGTGAATATCATGTGAGCTGTAGTTATTTCAAATCAGCAAAAAAAAAATGGTCAGTGGTTTTTCTGTTTAAAAAAGTGTGAAAGCAGCGTTGTGTTGTTCTTAAAACACTAAAGACGTACCATGCCTAAGAGCAATGCTTTTAAGAAAAGCCTTAACTCTGTGAACAATAAATGGCGCTGTTACATAACCAAACCCATATTTTTTTTATGTTGTTCTATTTAAAAATAAATACATTAAAAATAGTACTGTGACAGACCAAAAATTGTTCTATCAGGTTTGACGATTATTTAATTTATAATTCAAAGCAACTTGTGCTGATTGTTTCTTAACCAAGCAACTTATATTAATTCTTTAATATCAAGGTAACTTATAATTATTCTTTATTAACCAAGTGACTCGTAATTATTCTTTATTAATGAAAATATTAGTCCCAATACCTTATATCCAAGTGACATAAACTGATTCTTAATTAACTAAGGCAATCCTACTGAACCCTAGTGAAGCCAAGTGGGTGGAATGGTGGAAGAGTGGGATTAATGGTGGAAGAGTTGTACCTGTGCAGAGGATTTCTTGGCAACTCCTAGAACTTTCTCCATAGATAAATAACTCTGTTGTGATGGAGCTGCTCCAATGTGATATGCTTCATCTGCCTGCAATTTAAAGATGACATTTCTGTTCAGCTGTTTAATTTACAGATGGCAATGCAGGGCAAACACGGACAGATTAACAGGAATAGACAACAGACATCTTTCATATTGTCATGTATGTGCATTAAACAGAGGGTTAAAAAGTGCTAAGAAATGGGCAGTGGTGAAAAGGAAGTTGTAACGTGTGATTTCTTTCTCCATGATAACATGCATGGAGTGCCTGTCAGTATCGCTGTACACAGCCACATGTACATGCATTAAACAAAGCGTTAAAAAGTGCTAAGAAATGGACAGTGGTGAAGAGGAAGTTGTAACGTGTGATTTTCTCACCATGGCCACATGCATGGAGTGCCTGTCAGCATCGCTGTACACGGCCACAGAACGAACACCCATCTTTTTTGCTGTGCGCATCACTCTGCACGCTATCTCTCCTCGGTTAGCGATAAGGACTTTCTCTATCCTCCCTGCAGACACAAAATTAAGACCAGTACATACATGCATTTATCTTTCTTTTGTCCCTGTAATTCACAAACTTTAATATCATCCAGTGGAACTTCATAATTCACACTTTTGTCAGTTCAACTAAAACAATTAGCAGCAAATTATTAAGATGCAGCATTACTTTTTTTATTTTCAATATGATTCAAATATCACCATAATCTAAAATATCATAATATCTGAACAGATTCATGACATTCCACTTATCCATTAACTACCTGATTTATTAACCAAGCATGTTAAACTGAATTGTCATTAGCTAAGCATAATTCACTGGTTGAATGATGCTTAATGATGAGAAAACAATTTGAGTCTTATGTTCACCGATTAACCTAATCTGCATATCCTTGTACTGTGGGAGAAAACCAGAGTACCCTGAGGAAACCCAGCAAGCATTAGGGGGGAGGAATGCAAACTCCACACTTACAGACCCTGAGGTGAAAATGAAGGACCCTCACCATGCCACTGTTATGACAATGATGATGATGACAATAATAATAATGTACTAATAATGTTTTAGTGAGGATGACGTTTTACTGTGCTGTTAGAGTGATTATAGTGGGATTGTTATTATTTAGTTATTATAATTATCACTGTAATTGACTGGTTACTTAAGTTAAATGATAAATGATTTAATCTAATTCTCAATACCATGTGAATAACAGGAAATAATGATATTTGAAAAGTTAATATATTTTTTGCACTGCCACCCATGTTACATGTGTGTGTGTGTGTGTGTGTGTGTGTGTGTGTGAGTGAGAGAGAGAGAGAGAGAGGATTTTGTTTCACAAAACTAAACTGTTCTGTAATCATCAGAGAGTTGGTAGATTGTTTTTTTGTAACACTGGAGGAGAACTCTTGAGGGATGTGTGAGCATCCTGGAGAAATCATGGATCATATCCTCTTACCCACAGATGCATGTCTGACAGCTCCTCTGCCCCAGATCAGCTTCCTACAAAAAGAGACGCACAGAGGTCAATGCTTTCATTTTTCACAAAATCAGCCATATTTTGACAACAACCTGGTGTCCTTACACTCAAGGACACTGGCACTAGCACCGTTTCTGTCCTGCCCTTAACCTTGTCCAAGACTTGACGTCACTGTTCCCAGTTTGGGTTCAGAACATTAGATTTATTAAACTGAGCATTTCTTAGTCTATTCATGTTTAATTAATCTCAGAGAATCCATATCCACAGTCCTATATGAGAAGAGAGTAAAGCTGTACACAGTCATTTTGGGCTAAAATCATTTTGCGTAGCATTTAACTGCCTGACATTGAATAACCAAGCAATGCATGGTCAGCAGCACTAAATATGCAACACACAATAGGATTAAATATATGTCGTTGTAATGACTTACTGTAGCTGTGCTCTCAGAGCTTGGTTGATTCGTACTTGCAGGACAGCAGCCGCCATTTTTGCGAGTGAACAAACACCGATTAGCTAAGCTAATTTGCTAACAGAACCGGTAAATATTTAAAACTAAAGTTTTGTTATAAATTAACCTTATTTAAACAATGAATGTCACTGGATTATACGATACTTTACTGCATATTTTTAGTTTTAGCATGTTTCTTCAAAAGTCTGTAAATAAATACAGATATTGACAAAATTTTAGCTAGCTAACTAGCTTGAAATACAGTTTGACCCTAATAGCCACCCGTAGTTTCGCTAACCAATCACAGTGGGGGATAATGTAGGCGTGTTGGCCTTGTGCACTACATGAGTTACAACTCACACACCATAGAGAGTGCACTACATGTGTAATGAGCAATGTGGAGTTTATTCTGTAATGTTTACAAGAATAATAGCATTACATATATAATAATGTTTAAAATACATTTTGTAATGGTTTATTTCTATTTGTATTTATTTCTTTTTGTCTTTTTATTACATATTTTCCATAAACATGTGTTAAAGACAGTGGCACTGAAGAAAAGACAGGAGGCAGAGTGGGAGGTAGCAGAGATGAAGATGTTGTGGTTCTCTTTGGGAGTGACAAGGAAAGATAGAATCAAGAATGAGTTCATGGTGGTTTGGATTTTAAGTAGAAGCTAGAAGGATGCTGGTATTGGTAGAAGGATGCTGAGGTTGGAACTGCCAGGCAGGAGGTCTAGAGGAAGATCAAAGAGGAGATTTATGGATGCATTGAAAGAGGACATTAAGTTAGTTGGGGTGAGAGAAGAAGAAGCAGAGGATAGGGTTAGGTGGAGGCAGATGATTCGCTGTGGCGACCCCTGAAAGGGAACAGCCGAAAGACAGGAGAAGATATCAGTTATGTGCATGTGTTAAATTCCATGTGCATGTATTTAATTCCTCCATATTTTATTGCTAAAAACTATAATTGTTGTAAAAAAAAAAAGAATTTATACATGTAAAAGTAAACACAAAAAAAGGCTTACATTAATCAATACCATATTTTGTTATTCACATACATAATTTGTTATTCATATATAGCCAACAGTCAAAGTATGAAAACCCACGTTTAGCTTTCTAAAAGATGGAAAAATGTAAACTTTTTAGCATATGATGATAGGTTTTGTTGCAACATGTCATCATGGTTTATTTAGTGCATGGAATATAACAGGCTGTTTTTTTTATTTTTGATTGCTTTAGGCTGTAACAAAGTGATGTTTCTTGATGCCGATCACATTCAGAGTTGCTCGTATTGTTGACTACGATGTTCGCGCATGAGCACAAAGACCAGAACTGCAATAAGTATGACTCCTGCAACTACAGCACCCACCACAATGGGCACGATCCTCTTCATGTAGTCATCCCAACACTCTGTCTCTGCAAAAATAAAAATTAAATATTGAATAATAATTATAATTCATTTACTCACACAGCATCTATTGCACCTATTCAGAATCAGTAAGGTATTAAATCATGAGGGCTCATCAATTGCCACTGGTGAATGCCTCGAGCTTGCTCAATCTACATTTAGATTTTCCTCCAACAGCATTTTAAGAAAAAAGATCACCAATACACTACACCAACCTGCACTCTGGGTTATAATTAAATCAGTCACCATCTTGTTTTTTATTTTTTCATTTTATTGACTATTTTTGTTATGACCACTGGTGGTGCTGCTGATCTTGCTTCCTTAAAATTCCAAAATTTCAGTATCACAATCATTTGTAAACTCTAGAATAATCTGATTTAGATGCCAGAAATGAAACTGATGTCATTTGATCCATAAACAACACATGGGCTTAGCCTTAACATATACAGTAACATGATATAACATTTACACCAGCCAGCCCTGTATTTGTATAAATCAAGATAAGTACTTTATTAACAAATGGTAAATGAATGAGTGATTACAATCCACAGCAACATCTAAAAGAGTAGAAGTACAGTAAGTAAGTGCAATTTGAAAAATGTCTGCACCTTTTCCAAAAGTGGCACTGGGCATGTCAAAGGCCTGAACCCGCAGAGAGGTTAATTTAATCGTAAGGTCTTCAGACAGTAGTCGAGTCTTTGACTGGCACTTGAAGCTCTTGCCCTTAGTAGTCTTAAAGAGCTTATCATGGTCCAAAATGCCAGGGTAGCTTTTACCTGTGGTAGAGAGGAATGACAGCTGTGAAAGGTTTGTGACTAACCTGTTTTTGCTGCTTTTTAAAAAAATATATTTTTCATATAAATAATTCCAGTAAAAAAAAGCCCCAAAAAACACAGCATTTTGAATACAGATTTATTTACAGTATATATTCATCTTTTGAGAAGATAAACAACTGAAATACCATCTCTCATATTGGGAAAAATAAACATGAGGTTTAAGATGTAAACTTTACATACTTTTACATTGTTTACAGGAAGGCTCAGGCTCCAGCAACGCTCTCAGAGTGCTCACATATGACTGATCACCGCTCTGCAATGGGAAAAACAATGAGTGTGATCAGAAATAAATTAATAACCTTAGAAAAGGTACACAAATAACCATTAAAATTGTTAATTGAACCAATTTGGAACAGTAGTTATTTGCACAATGCGCTTACACCTGAGGCTAAGGAAGACTGCCTTTAGCACCAACCAGGAGCATTGGCAGTATGGCCTTTTCAGTGGCTTATGGACATAGTTTTACAACCTCACCGTCCATATAGCATCATATCTTGGCAATGTTGTCGTCCATTCATGCAGCTGGGAGGATCATCTATTTCCACTATTATGCACTGAACTATGGAAGATATATCTGCTCCCCTGTCTTGGGCGATCCCATAGAGCCACTGAGACTTCAGATATATGTCTAAGTATACACTGCATTGATAAGATGCTGCTGTTTGCATTTTTGTAAATTACAGCACTGCGTGTTTGTGGAACTTGGTCTACGGGTTTCTCTCCAACTTCTCTCCACCTTGTGGGCAGCAGCTTCTGATGGCCCTTTGTTGCAGCTTTCACAGGTGTGGACAGCCGGCCGAGCCCAGCCATCAATTAGCCTCAGGCGGGAATCTTCATGAGCTCAGACAGGTTTATCAGCATTTTTCAGTACGCTCGCCTTTTATGAACTAAAAGCTCGCCTTTTATGAGCTAAAAGCTCGCCTTTTATGAGCTAAAAACAAGTGAAATGGCGGCACTCAGTCCACTTACCTTTATGAAGCGAGTTCAAGCATATTGCGTGCTCAGGCTGGTGCAACAAAAGTGTAGCATGCTCAGGCTGGTATAAGGGCAGCATAGCATGCTTAGGCTGGTGCAACAACAGTGTAGCGTGCTCACCTTTGAAGACCCCGGGGCACAGGGTGTCACCCCTCCCACATGCCACTTATGTGTGCAGGTTGGTGTAAGTTGGCAGCTTTAGAGCGGCAGGTTGGACTCTCGTGGGAAGTGGCTCATGCAGCCTTTTTTTTATGCGCCTCTCCTCTCACTATGACGGCCAGCTGGCCACGCCCAGTCATCTATTGGTGCAGCCTTTGAGTGAACCCTTGTGACTTCCAACATCCAGGCTACTTACTCCAACTGGAAATGGGGGCCTTAAAAGCGAACATTGTACACTTTTCTTCTCACCAGCTTAAAAGCTGGTTCTCAGTGCAGATGAAAGCATGCAGTCCATTGATCAATCTCTACCATGCAGTGATCAAATGGTGGCTTTCAGTTTAATTGCCTTTGAGGGCGTGTGGCATCGCCAAACCCGCATGGAGCCTTAAACTTCTGACTTTAAACTTTGGTCTTTTTTACCCAGCGACGCTCTTAATCTGGACTCTGAGCAAAGATTTTATAACATGGCATGAGCCCGAGATCTATTCACTTATTCTGCTCCAGCAGTGCCCAATCTAGTGGGCCCTGCCACTTCTCACACCTGCTTTTTCTGATAAAAAAGACTATATGTGTAATTTTTTTAATGCAAATAATTATTAGAATTTTTAAATTGCAGTGGTATACAAGGAATAAAATGAATACATTGTACAAGAAAAATGATTATTAAAATTCTCAAATATACTGAAGTTATGGTACTTGATGTCCTGCAGGACCCAGGTTACTGTATACCAGTTACAGAACATACCTTGATGAATGTAAATTCCAGATTCCCTCCATCAAATATGAGTGAGAAGATAGCTTTCTTTTCGGTGCAGTATCCTGTTACAGTGGTGATTTTGGGGTCCATGTTGTAATATAATGTCTTCTATATAATTTGAAATAATAATAATAATCTTTTTAATGTAATGTATGGTTCAGAACACAGTATTTAATGTATTAATGTTAATACAATTTATTAAAACTGTCACAAACATATTTACACAGAATCACACATTGTAATTCTACACACAGCTACAGTAAGCTTTAAAACTAAACAAAAATACAGTACAGTTTTTAATTTCAAGTAATCACCTTTATTTAAAACTGGTCATTTGTTTATCATATGTAATTATATATTTTCTTGTTCAGAGTCAGAATGGTTTAAATAACATATTTCTTTTTTATATTTTGAGAAATAAAGCTAATTAACTTTATTTTAATATGTATTAGTAAACAAAAATTATAATTATTGTAAATTATTATAAATATTAAGAAAACAAAAATAATAATTGCAGAGGTATGGAGGGGGGATTGATGAGAATGCATTCATGAGCAGGTGGGATTGGACAGGAGCTCTTTATGTAGATTGGTAAGACCTCGTAAGGAGGATCAAGATTGTTTTTGTGTGTTTTTTTATTTTTATTTGTTGTTCCCTTCTCTTTCACTCAATTTACATCATTTAATTAAATATGAAGAAATAAGGGGTGGCTCAATACTTTTGCACAATACTGTAGCTCTGCCTTACAGTATCTATCTATCTATCTATCTACAGTATCTATCTATCTATCTATCTATCTATCTACTGCATCTATCCTTCCATCTTTTCAATAGTGAAATGAAAGTTGTATATCTAAGGCCTTAGAATAAACTTAAATGTTCGTGCTGAGGAAATAAAGGTACCATAAAGTAATTTTGCTTTTAGTTGGAGTGGTAACATCACTGCATACAACTTTTGTACGTTTAGTGTGTATATTGTACTACTGAAGGTAATTTAAAATATTTTTAAATGCACATGTACGGGTGAAATGCAGAGTAATAGACTCTAATAGGTAATTATGCGTTACAATTCTTTCTCTATGTATCTTAAATTATGTTTAAATGTACACATGTACATTTAAAAATACTAAATGTACAAAAGATGTCCTCATAGCCAAAAACAAGGAAAAGTGAAGCTATTTGAAAAAATGTTGTGCATGCATGTGACATGTGTACTGTTTTTCACAGCTCTCAGAGTGTAACATGACCAACTATTTCTTCACCTCGGTGTGCAGATAAACAGAAAAAGAAAACCACTGAGACTACCTTGTCTTCTTTTACGACAAATTCCACACCGAGACTGGCCATCACACACACTCGCTCATCCTTCTTCAGCGTGTAGGTTTTTATTAGAGGTTTGCTCTCTTTGGGTTGGAGTCTCGGTTTCCTGGACACGTTGTGCTGAGCCTTTGTCTCCTCCAACTGGTTCAGAAAGACCTCTGAGCGCAAAGAGTCTTTAACTTCAGATGACACACTGTTTCCTGTGGGCACAAACCATAACCTGATTGAGGTGCTCATACTTTTCAGTTCACTCAGCATAAGAGTTTATTTATCCACCAAATACAATGTGCAGAACTCTGGTCTGTTGATGGCAGTAATTTAAAAAGAGACATATGTAACACAACAAGGTCTCTCTTTTCACAGAATTGTTTTGTTTACCCCATAATTACACAATATATTTCATAATGTGGATTTTCTAATTATTCATCTATGATGAATATGTTAAAAAAAACATTAAGAAAGAAAAAAATTGAGTAGGTGTGTCCAAACTTTTGACTCGTACAAAGGCCTATATACAGTACTTTTTTTTATATTATGATTACTTTTTTTTTTTTTTTACTTCTTTTCCAAATGGATTGTATCCATATTTAAGCATGGCAAGAAGTAACAATCTTAAAGAAATTTCTGAGCATTTTGTTGGTCAATCTGAGCATGAACTGTTTTAGACACAAATAGCTACAAGTCTTAAAACGGGAAATGGGTAAAACATCAACATAGCCTCGAACTGATGGACCTGAGCTTTCTGAAATTCTTCTTCTCAGTCTATGCCTAAGGTAGTTGTTGCCCGTAAAGCTGCTTAAGGAAAATTAATAAAGTATTGAAAATATTAATAGTTAAACATTACTTGCTCAATAAGTCAACTTTAACATTTAAAGTGTGGGTGCCTGTTTAACTCTTTAGATTTATTTGCAATGTTGAAATGTTAGAGGATTTTGCAGTCTTATTATTGTAAATACCACTTTATCCTGTATACAGGGTTGCGGGGGGGCATGGAGCCTATCCCAAGAGACTTACGGCATTAAGGCAAGATACACCCTGGAAAGGCCGATCCATCGCAGGGTTTTTAAAAGAATAACCCCATGATGTGCAATGATGAAGGCTTATTCCCGGACAAGACCTTCTCTTATACTGAATTATATCCCCCCCCCCCACACACACCTGATTCAGTTCATCATTAACACTCAAAGAGCGGATTTAGTTGAAGGTTGCATTTAATAAACAAATCTGTGATGTGTATTATTATTATTATTATTATTATTATTGTTATAATTTTAAATATAATTATATATATTGTTGCTTCCAAACTTAAATGTTTAGTTTTCTGGTCACTTCAAAACTCATCTGATGTGGAGAAAACATGAACTCACCCACGGACAGCAGAGCAGCGAGGATAAAAAAGTGCATGGCCATGTGGTTTGCCTTAGTCATCTTAAGAAAAGAAACTGCTCTACTTCTCATCAGTGTATGTGTGTATTGTCTTTAAAAGTGCTGTTAACCCTTATGGGAACATCCTTCAGGGGGCGGGACTGTAACACTCGTCAACATATTAACAGAGTGCGTATGTGTGCATGAGAGTCAGAGAGAAAGAAAAAAAGATTTTTGTTTCATAAATCCTTCAAAAAACTGTACTGTAATCATTAGAGAGATAGCAGATTTTTGGTAAGATTGCAGAAAAACTCTTGAAAAACATCCCAGTTTTTCAGTGTCATCATGTTCTTTACGTCTTTGAACAACAAAAATAAACTCAGGTCTAATATGGCATTTACAATCACTTAGTAGGAAAAAGATCTCCAGCACAGACACTAGTCAGAAGATGGATACAGAAAATTTCAATGGCTTTATCACTGCCCAGAAGCAAAGATTCAAGATTCAAGATTCAAATAACTTTATTAATCCCAGAGGGAAATTGCTTATGCTCGGTTACAGGTGCTCACAGTTGTTAACTAAGAAAGGTAATAAATAATAAAGGTAATAAATAATAATAATAATAATAATCTTAAAAAAAAAAAAAAAAAAGTTCTTAAAACAGTAAGTACCATAAGAATATGACTCAGGGCCACTTGTAAGTATTGCACAGTAATCTAGTATTGTTTATGTAATATTGTATTATTGTATGTAATCTTGTATTACATATTTTATTGGGAAGTAGTATTGCAGTAATTATATTATTAATATGGTAAGTGATAATGTCCTGTTGTGTAACAGTTAGTGAAAAATCCACATACATGTGTGTATGAGTTACAGAGAAGAGTTGTAAATTTTTATGGCCGTTGGGAGAAAGGATCTTCTGTGGCGCTCTGTGGAACACTTGATAGTAATCAGTCTCTGGCTAAAACTGCTCCTCTGTTCAGCAAAGACACTGTATAGCGGGTGAGAAGGATTGTTCAAAATGGATTGTACTTTGGATAGAATCCTCCTCTTTGCTACTTCATCCACAGAGTCAAGCTCCATGCCTAGCACCGATCCGGCCTTTTTAATTGACTTGTCCAGTTTGTTCTTATCAGACACCTTAATGTTACCACCCCAACAGACCACAGCGTAAAAAATGACACTCGCCACAAAGTCCTGCTTCTCCTAAAGTCTACAACCATCTCCTTTGTTTTCCTGATGTTTAGTTGTAGGTGGTTACGCTCACACCAGGAAACGAAGTCATCCACCACAGACTGGTACTCAGAGGTGTCACCCTCCTTTACACACCCAACAACCACAGAGTCGTCAGAGAACTTCTGCAGGTGGCATGACTCTGAGTTATATCTAAAGTCAGATGTATAGAGGGTGAAAAGAAACGGAGACAGTACAGTCCCCTGGGGAGCTCCAGTGCTGCAGATCAAAGTCTCGGACACACAGTTCTGTAGTCGGACATACTGGGGACGGCAGGTCAGATAGTCCATGATCCAGGAAACCAAGCGGTTGTCAATGTTTATGTTCATTAGTTTCTCCCCCAGTACTGCCGGTTGGATGGTGTTGAAGGCACTGGAGAAGTCAAAGAACATCATCCTTACTGTGGTCCTAGGCTTGTCAAGGTGAGAGTAGGTACGATGTAGCAGGTGTATTATGGCGTCATCGACTCCCATGAACGGCTGATAGGCAAACTGAAGAGGGTCCAGAGAGGACTTCACCAGGGGACGAAGTGTATCCAGGATCAGTCTCTGGAACACCTTCATAATGTGCGATGTCAAAGCAACAGGCCTGAAATCGTTCTGGGCACAAGGACGTGGTGTTTTGGGTACCGGCACAATGCATGATGTTTTCCACAGTGCAGGGACTTTTTGCAGAGACAGGCTCAGGCTAAAGAGGTACTGGAGGACACCACATAGTTGGGGAGCACAAGATTTCAGGACTCTCGGATTGATCTTATCCGGACCTACAGCTTTTGTAGGGCTGATCTTCCTGAGGCCATGCTTCACCTGATCCACTGAGATATTGATTGCTGGGAGTGCAGGAGTAGTGACTGTGACTGATAAGTGATGTCTATTATTAAGAAGTGGAAGGTATTTGGTACAACACAAGCTCTCCTTGGATCAGGATGTCGTTCCAAACTGGATGAAAGAGCCAGGAGAAAACTTGACAAGGCGGCTATCAAGGGGCATACAGCAACTCCGAAGCAGTTGCAGGATTTTCATATATAATGGTTATTGTGTGGATGTCAAATCAAATTAAATCAAATCAATTTTATTGTCACATCACGTTACTGGTACACTGGTACAGCACATGTGAATGAAATTCTTATCTGCAAGCTACACAAGCAATAGTGGTGTATAATTATATACACATGCATATTTGTATATACACATACACACACGTTTGTGAGAGTGTGTCTACTTGTGTATAATACTGTAAATATATAAAGAATGCCCGCAATAAATGTTGTACAAAAGGCAATTACAGTGGTGTGAAAAACTATTTGCCCCTTTTCTGATTTCTTATTCTTTTGCATGTTTGTCACACAAAATGTTTCTGATCATCAAACACATTTAACTATTAGTCAAAGATTACACAAGTAAACACGAAATGCAGTTTTTAAATGATGGTTTTTATTATTTAGGGAGAAAAAAAATCCAAACCTACATGGCCCTGTGTGAAAAAGTAATTGCCCCCTGAACCTAATAACTGGTTGGGCCACCCTTAGCAGCAATAACTGCAATCAAGCGTTTGCGATAAGTCTTTAACAGCACTCTGGAGGAATTTTGGCCCACTCATCTTGGCAGGATTGTTGTAATTCAGCTTTATTTGAGGTTTTTTTTTGGGGGGTCATTGTCCTGCTGCAGCACCCAAGATTGCTTCAGCTTAAGTTGACGAACAGATGGCCGGACATTCATGGTTCCATCTATCACAGCAAGCCTTCCAGGTCCTGAAGCAGCAAAACAACCCCAGACCATCACACTACCACCACCATATTTTACTGTTGGTATGATGTTCTTTTTCTGAAATGCTGTGTTACTTTTACGCCAGATGTAACGGGACACGCACCTTCCAAAAAAGTTCAACTTTTGTGTCGTCGGTCCACAAGGTATTTTCCCAAAAGTCTTGGCAATCATTGAGATGTTTTTTAGCAAAATTGAGACGAGCCTTTATGTTCTTTTTGCTTAAAAGTGGTTTGCGCCTTGCCATGCAGGCCGTTTTTGCCCAGTCTCTTTCTTATGGTGGAGTCGTGAACACTGACCTTAATTGAGGCAAGTGAGGCCTGCAGTTCTTTAGATGTTGTCCTGGGGTCTTTTGTGGCCTCTCGGATGAGTTGTCTCTGCGCTCTTGGGGTAATTTTGGTCGGCCGGCCACTCCTGGGAAGGTTCACCACTGTTCCATGTTTTTGCCATTTGTGGATAATGGCTCTCACTGTGGTTCGCTGGAGTCCCAAAGCTTTAGAAATGGCTTTATAACCTTTACCAGACTGGTAAAGCCTGGTTGATTCATACTTCATACTACAGCAACAGACATTTTCATAAACACACACTGGCTAGCTAGGCTAATTTGCTAACTGAACTGACCGTCATAGGGGACAACATAACTGCATACACCATAGAGAGTGCACATGTCTAATAAGTAGCAATGTGAAGTTTATTCTGTAATGTTTACAATAATAAGGTGAATTTCAGAATAGTTTATTACTAGTTCTCTTTCTGTCTTTTCATCTTTTTATTATATATTTGCCTATAAACCAGTATTTTATGGATTATATAATTTATGTGCATGTGTTAAAGTTGAAATATGAAAAAAGGAAAAGCAACATTCCACATTTAATCCTTGCTATTTTATTACTAGAAATATTTTTTCAATAAAAAAATAAAACATTTTTCAATAAAATAATTTATACATCTAAAAGTAAACACGAATGAGGCGTACATCTATCTATATCAATACATATTTGTTATTCACACACTGCCAACAGTCAAGGTATAAAAACACATTTAGTTTTCTGATAGATGGAAAAAATCTAACAGGCTGGTTTTGGATTTTTGATAGCTTTAGGGTGTAACACAGTGATGTTTCTGTGATGAATTCAGATTTGTTCATAGCCTTGACTACGTCGTTCACGCCTGAGCACAAAGACCAGAACTGCAGTAAGGATGATTCCTGCAATTACAGCACCCACCACAATGGGCACGATCCTCTTCATGTAGTCCTGCCAACACTCTGTCTCTGCAAAAATAAATAAATAAATAAATAAATATTATAATTAATTTACTT
The DNA here is from genome assembly GCF_024256425.1 of Clarias gariepinus. Taxonomy (NCBI): domain Eukaryota; kingdom Metazoa; phylum Chordata; class Actinopteri; order Siluriformes; family Clariidae; genus Clarias; species Clarias gariepinus. The sequence goes on along the minus strand of NC_071114.1, from coordinate 18,456,954 downwards.
ATACAGCATCTATTATACCTATTTAGGCTCAGTAATGTATTATATCATGAGGGCTCCCCAATTCCCACTGGTGCATCTCCTGTGCACCTATACCTATCTAAATCTACTTTCCTCCAATAGAAACAAAAACAGGATTTCCTCCAATAGAAATAAAAACAGGATGGTCCACCTCATTAAATTAAAATTTAATACACCCACAAATGAATTTCACATACACTATATCAGGAACTGCTAATGATTTGTTATGGATACATAGGAAAAATGTCCAGATAGAGATCACTAATGCACTGCTCTCTGGTTAATTTCTTCATACCATTTACTGTATTTAGTTATGACTGTTGGTGGTGCTATTAAGCTCACTTCCTTGAAGCATCACAATAAACAACTTTTGTGATTTAATTTACATTCATAAAGAGGAGAAAATTCTAGGTGTAGATGTCAGAAATCATCATCAATGTCATTTTATCCAATTAAACTCTTACAACAGCCAGCCCTGGATCAGTAATGACAATACACATCAAAATCTAGAAGAGTAGTAAAAAAATACAATTTGGAAAATGTCTGCACCTGCTCCAAAAGTGCCACTGGGCATGTCAAAAGCCTGAACCTGCAGAGACATTAATTTAATCGTCAGGTCTTCAGACAGATATAGTTGAGTCTTTGACTGGCACTTGAAGCTCTTGCCCTTGGTGGTCTTAAAGAGTTTATCATGGTCCAAAATGCCCGGGTAGCTTTTACCTGTGGGAGGAGAGAAAAAACTGCTGTGGAAAGTTTTGACTAACCTGTTTTTGTTGCCTTTATATTTTATTTAGATATTATCCATATGAATAATTCCAGTAAAAAAATCAGAGCCCTAAAACACTTTTAAATACAGGTTTATTTACAGTATACAGTATATTATTATTTTTTATCAAAACACCATCTCTTTAATGGGAACAAATAATATAACATGAAAATAGGATAAAAAATTATTATTTTTTGTTTTAAGTGCTATGGTTTAAGATGTAAATTTTTCATACTCTTGCATTGTTTACAGTAGGGCTCAGGCTCCAGCAGCGCTCTCAGCGTGCTTACATATGACTGATCACCGCTCTGAAGGCAATGGAAAAAAACATAAAGTGTGATTAGAGATAACAAATAAACAACCTTTAAATTTTTATACGACAGACTTGGAACAGTAAAATAATGTTGGTTATTCCAAAGATGCTGTTCATTGTGGGCTGTGGACTGTTATTTCTCCTGGCCTTCATGTGTGTCATTAAATGTATTGTTATTATTAATACCAATAATATTATAATATTGTCGAATGACTGCGAGACAGGTTTTTCTATAGTATGCTACAGTACTAGTGTGGACACAAGAAAAAATTCAATGTTTTTTTAATTTGTGATTTATTCTCTACATTCTATAACAACAATGGAGATAGTACTGTAAATAGAAAAATAGCTATTAATATTTATGGAAGGAGTTTCCAGTGTCAGCACTCTGCAAAAGTCAGCAACTTTGTTTTCAGACATCTTGAGGTAAAGGAGTTTACACTGTGTGGTTTCTCAGTAAAATAGCAAAACGTTTCTTTGACTTAATAGTTATAATCAGATAAAAGAAAGAGTAGGATGTGTCACCCTTTAATTCATATCATTTTTAAACATTTCAAACGGTATGCAAACAATAAAATGTAGCCCTCTAAAATAAACATGATTGAAGGAGTGCAGTAACGGACTACTCTGTTACTTCCCAAACATACTCAAGTTATGTTACTTGATGTTTTGCATCCCAAATTTTGTCGCCTGACCTACCTTGGTAAATGTAAATTCCAGATTCCCTCCATCAAATCTGAGTAAGAGGTTAGCTGCCTGATCAGAGCAGAATCCGGTTACACTCGTGGCTTTGGGGTCCATGTTGTAGTACAATGTCTTCTACAGAATTTGATATAATAATAATAATTTGAATGTAATGCATGTGTTAATGTGGTTAATACAATTTATTAAAACTTTCACAAACATACAGTACTTTTACACAATCATATACTGTAATTCAGCTACATTGAGCTTTAAAACTAAGCCAAGAGTATACAGTAGTACAGTTTTTAGTTTGATTTAATCACCACAGTTTATGGGAAACTAGCCATTTTAAAACAGAATTAGTGATTTAAATAACAATTTGGTTATATTTAGAGAAATAAAGCCAGTTAATTTTGTTTCAAATAGTAATTGTAGAGGTATGAAGGCTGGATTGATGAAAGATCATGCATAAAAAGGTCGAATTGGCCAGAAGTTCTTTATGTCTTTATATAGGGGTGGGATTGGTCAAAATCCCTTGAGGAGCAGAGTGTATGAAACATGATTTTTTTTTTTGATGGGTGGGTTCATCAGAATTTCTTTAGAAGTAGACATACATAGTACTGTACAAAAGTCTTGAGGCCCTCGTCATGTCGTCATATTTGGCTTTCGAAGAGCCAGAGTTTTTTTTATGTAATGTAGTGAATAGTTCTTGGGGAGTGTTCGAAAGAGATAAGAGGGGAAATGAGATTGCTACTGAGGTTGAGGTTAAACAACCAATATTTAAACTGTATCTTTAGGCATTTCCAGCCTGTCACAAGTAAGAAGTGTCTTAATCTATCTATCTATCTATCTATCTATCTATCTATCTATCTATCTATCTATCTATCTATCTATCTATCCATCCTTCTTTTTAATTGTGAGAAGCCTTTAGTGCTCATGCTAAGAAATAAAGGTACCATAAAGTAAATTCGCTTGTAGTTGGAGTTGTAAAATCACTGCAAACTTTTGTATATTTAGTGTGTATATTTTTCCGTTGAAGGTACTTCATAATAATAATTATAATTTTAAATGCACACACGTACAGGTGAAATGTATAGTAACAGGCCACTGCACACCTCTGCTGATTAAAATTCTTTCTCCATGCACTTTAAATTATGTTTAAATGTACACATATACATTTAAAAATACTAAATGTACGAAAGATGTCCTCATAGACAGAAACAAGGAAAAGTGAAGCTACAGTCTTTAAAGAAATGTTGCATAAGTTGCTGTGCATGCATGTGACATGTGTGCTGTTTTTCACAGCTCTCAGAGTGTAACATGACCAACTGTTTCTTCACCTCGGTGTGCAGATAAACAGAAAAAGAAAACCACTGAGACTACCTTGTCTTCTTTTACGACAAATTCCACACCGAGACTGGCCATCACACACACTCGATCATCCTTCTTCAGCGTGTAGGTTTCTACTGGAGGTTTGCTCTCTTTGGGTTGGAGTCTCGGTTTCCTGGACACGTTGTGCTGAGCCTTTGTCTCCTCCAACTGTTTCAGAAAGACCTCTGAGCGCAAAGAGTCTTTAACTTCAGATGACACACTGTTTCCTGTGGGCACAAACCACAACGTAATAGAGATGCTTATGCTTCTCAGTTCACTCAGCACAAAGGGTTTTTATCCACCAAATACGATGTGCAGAACTCTGGTCTGTTGATGGCAGTAATTTAAAGAGAGACATATGTAACACAACAAGGTCTCTCTTTTTACTGATGGTTAATATCTTTATGTTTTTAACATTTACGGAAATACAGTAGTCTCCAGTGTCAGTGCTCCAGTGTAACAAAGCATGCTTGTATTCTATCAACGGGTCATTCCAACAGAATTCTTTGCCACACCCTTCGGGATAGGTAAAGGCACTCATCCTATCTATATATTTATATTTAATGAAAATATTATTGATTTATATAATAATAGAATCAATAAGAGTTAAGGGAGAAGGATAACTAGTTCTGTATTTGTGGTACAAACATCATCCACTCAATAAGTATTAGTTATTAGTAGTATATGACATTCTTTTAAACTGAACGGCTGAGTTACATACAGTACACACACACACACACACACACACACACACACACCTGATTCAGTTCATCATTAAAACTCAATGAGAGTATCCTTTTTTTTAAGTGTTGTTGCTTCCAAAATGATAATGCTTAGTTTCCTAGTCACTTCAAAACTCATATGATGTGGAGAAAATATGAAATCAGACTCACCCATGTACAGCAGAGCAGCGAGGATGAAAAAGTGCATGGCCATGTGGTGCGCATTAGTCATTTTAAGAAATGAAACTGCTCTGCTTCTCATCAGTGTGTGTATTCTCTTTAAAAGTGCTGGTAATCTTATGGGGACTCCCTTCATAGGGAGGGGCTGTAACACTCGACAACGTAATAACAGCCAGCAAATATTATAAACCACAAATGTAATACAAATCTTCAGCTTTTAATGGAATAATCACGCAAACTTAATACATTTCTCACAAAGTTAATAACAATCGTGGGCTGTTTTTACACTGAAGGGTGTTATAAGCGCTGTAATGTTCACAGCAATAGGAGGTCTCTTCCTGTAAAGCTCAGTCTGTCGAGTGTTTCTGTTTCTGAATGCAATTGAGTAATTTAATTTGCCACTATTGTGTAAAAGCTGTTTTTCCTCTGATCATGCACTCGTGGACAATGTTGCATCAACTTTTGTAGAACTACACTTATTCATTGACTCCCTCATTGTCTCTACCGCTTTGTCCTGTGTGCACCTGGTGGCCTGCAGTCTATCACAGAAGACTTAGGGCATGAGACAGGGTACACCTTGGATGTGAACACATACATACACACACTTATTCACAGACCACGGGCAATTTTGGGAACACTAATAAGTCTACTCTGCATGTCTTTGGACTGTGGGAGGAAACCGGAGTACCCGGAGGAAACCCACTAAGCACACGGAACTTGGAGGTACAAGGCGACAGTGCTAACCACTAAGCCACTATGCCACCATTAGTAGAACTTCAGTCTTTATTTATTCCTGTATGATCATGTATCATCTGTAGTTCTAATAAGTATGGACAGAGAGAGAGAGAGACAGACAGACAGACAGATATATCTTCTGGACATTTTCATTTATTTACACTTTTTAATTGCATTTACATTTATTTTGTCTTGTTCAGATTGTTTTTTATATTTCTTATATATTTTGGGAAATGTTTATATTTTCTATGCTCTACTTTCTTATAGTTCAGCTATTTATCTTTTTCTTATTTCTCGTTAATTGTTTTTAAAATGTTTAAGGTCACGGGAGGTCGTATAAGCATTTCACTGCATACCATACCGTGTATGACTGTGTATGTGACAACTAAAATTTGAGTATGACTCTGTATGACTGTGTATGTGACAAATAAAATTTGAATTTGAATTTAAATTTGCATCTATTGACAGAAAAGCAGAGACAGACAGACATAAGAATGTCTGTTGCTAAAACATATCAATAGACAGAAATGAACATGTTTTATGGACATGAAATTATTTGAAATAGTGTTTAAAGTGAAACCAGTCTGTCATTAATTTCCCTCTATGAAAAAGAAAAAATTTCCCCATCTATAAGAGAAAAAACTGAGAATGGCCAGAGAGACGAGAGGAGACAAGAAAATACTAAATAATCAGAATAATCACAGAAGCTTACTAACGTTCTTACTAAGCTAATCAAATGACAGAAATGACTAAAATCTTACACACAACACACCCTGATGTTACAACAGATAATTTAACATCTACTTCTCCAAGATCTTATGTTTTCTACAGAGAGGCAAACAGACAATATAGTGGTGTTTACTGCAGAGTATTTTCATTTTTGTCATTAACATGCATTCAGTGCTTTAATTCACTTTTTCAGTGTAGATGTTCTCGTCTTACTTCGGTCACTGAGGTTAACTAACCGGACAGACAGACGGACAGACATTTGGCCTGACAGGCAGATACTGTACATAAACAGACAGCCGTACAGGAAGAAAGACAGACAAATAAACAGACAAACAAGTAGTGACCTACAATCAGGCAGACATACTGATAGAGACAGACAGTCAGGCAGACAGACAGAAATTAGACAAACAGAGACGGATGAACAGACAGACAAAGACACAGAAAGAATGACAGATACAGATGAACAGATACATCAAACAGAAACAGAGTTTAACAGTTTTAAAATAAATAAACAAACAAACAAGAGTTATGATTAATCAGGTTGAAACCAATTTCATTCTAATTATTAATTGAAACTTTGTAGATGATTTTCTTCAGTAGTCTCTGTTCAGTGGTTTTTATCCATTTTCTCTTTGTGATAATCAGACTCTGAAAGAAGAAAACACCCAGAATAAAAACTTTTTAGCTGAAGCTGCCAAACATGAAGAAACCAAAGCTAAAGAAGCATCCATGGACTACAAATTAAAGACACGTTTGCCTGTAAAGACAATAAAGAAACAGAATTGAACTTGGTTAAAATACAGTGTAATAAGACATCAGCCATCCTACAACATCATGTGATGTCTAATACTTTACATTTACATTTGCATTTATTTCTATTGTTTTATATTACCAATGTTAAATTCTGCTTCTTTATTGACGCTATAGACATTATGTCTTTGATTTGTAGTCCACTAGTCTGAGAACTATATTTCCCTTAAGATATTTAGAAAACTGATTGACGTATAGGTGACTTGTGTTAAGGCAATTAAGTGAGGTGCTTTTAACCTCAGCTATCTGTCTGTATACGCCCTTGATGAAGATCTCTGACCAAAAACTTAAAAATATTTATAAATCTTCGCACAAATTGCATGTTTAGATGCCATTTTTCTTTTGTTGTAATAATCAAACCCTAACATTCTGCACTGTCGCTAACAAATTGTTTGATTTTTGTTGAATGTCTATTCTGGATGCAAGTTTATTATTCATTTTTTTAAATACAGTGAATAAGCTTCTGAGAAGCTCCACAGCAGAGGAATTAGAGCTCTGTGGTCAAAGGTAGAGAAGGTCAAAGTGTATTGTCCTTAATTACACACTACTGGAGTTTGTCTACGTGATTACAGCGACTGTGCATTCTAAAAAACACTGTTTACTCTTCCAAAGTCTTCAGGAAGCAAGAGCTGAACTGCAGCTGCCGCGTCTCACCAGCGACTATGAGAAAGTGTTAAACTGACTTACCACATGCAAAGTGTCCCACAGCAGCAGAATGAGCTGGTAAAAGCAGATATGTTCAAAAACAGAAATAAATTCAATTTCACAATGATGTACTACAGTATGTGAATCATCTTTTATAAAACAAAAGAAAAAAAACAAAGTAAACCTTCAAAATAGGGACAATAGGAAAGGGAATAATGCACAATGTGTATATGATTGAAAGACAATCAGAAATAAATAAAAAATCATATAATAAAGGCTTTGTTTAACCATTTTTTATGAGCTAAAATCTGTTTCATGTACAAATCTTTGCAGTTGTACTAAAGCTGATATACTCTGAAAATGTGTCTAACCAAAATCATTTTCTTTCTATTCAAATAAGTAAGCTCTTTCATTTTATTTTTGAACAGTTTTATACAGTATTAATACTAATTAAGTGATGTTTGTATGTTTGTCTCCTTTTTTTTTTTTACAGATAGACAGCTGGACAGACTGCGACATGAATTATGTTTTATTATTTTTAATTAATATTTAATTAATAATTAATAATTACTTTATTATTATCTGAATTACCTTAAGTTTTCTGGATTTTTTTAAATTAATGATTTGAACCACTTCTACATCGGATTCCTTTTTAATCAAGATTTTGTGCCATCTTATCAATGTTAGAGTTATTTGTTCAATAATTTAAAAGTAATTCTAACAAGCTGAGAGAAAAGCTGATTTTATGCCCTGAACCCTGTGAAATTCATTTGAGTCCAATTGTGTGGTGGCTCAGGCAGCCAAGGCACTGGGTTGTCAGTTTGGGGATCTGGGGATCCGGGTTTAAGCCCTGCTGTCGGTGGTTGCCCCATACTACCCAGTCACTGCATGTAATGCCGGTCCCAAGCCCTGATAAATATGGGAGTTGCGTCAGAAAAGGTATCCGGCTTAAAACCTGTGCCCTTGACTGAAGCGGCTAAAAGAAAGTGCACAAATTAAACTCAAAGCCTGCACAAATTCACAGGTCCATCTGAATCAATCTTTATATGTCATCTACTCAATGTTTAGTGCTAATGGCTTACGATTTCGAGTAGAATTGTAAAGTTAAGAGTAAAAATACATTCTCAAATACTAAAATGCAAAATGCCAAACTAAGATTCTTGAAGGTTTTTCTGACTGAATAAATAATAATAAACAAATAAATAATAATGTAAAAAATATAGGAGGCACGATGGTGTTGTGGTTAGCACTGTCGCCCTGCACCTCCAGGGTCCGGTTTCGATTCCCGGCCCGTCTCGATTCTTATCTCTGTGTACATATATAGAAAACTGTCCAGCAAATGAAATGTTTAAAAGGTATTTGTTAATAAAGTAACCAAGTACTTAGTCTGAGGTCATTAAAATGGTTTGTGTCTAGAGCTGATCCCATGAACCATTGCTTCCGCTTGTCCTGTGCACAGGGTCACAGGGGGCCTGGAGCTTATCTCAGGAGACTTAGGGCACAATGCGGGTACACCCCTGAGAGGGAGCCAATCCCTTACAGGGCACACACACACACACACACACACACACACACACAAACACACACTATGGACAATTAGAAACATCAAATAACTCAATCTGCATGATTTTGGACTGTGGGAGGAAACTGGAGTACCCTGGGGAAACCCACCAAGCACAGGGTGCACGGGCTGTTTTACCAAGGACACAGTGCTAACCACTACAACGCTGTGGCACCTGAACATTTGCAACTAGTTAATTAATATGCTATAATTAATAATGTTATATGTTAAATAATTAATATGTTAATCTCTATAAACACATAAAAAAGGGTAATGTGGTATAAACAAGTGATACATACAAGTAAGCATGTGGTGCAGTTTGGAGGTGTCATATTCACCATAGGAGGAAAGTAAAATATTGGCACCCCATCCATAATGTTCCAACATTCTACTGCTTCGGGCACAAGTCTCACTGTAAGCTTCATACTGTACTGTGTTTAAGATTTGTGGAGTGTTGACATTCTCTCAGTGCTGAACTCTGAACTATGACTCAAAGTTTAACCTGTAAACATCATGTGGGAAGGAAACATATGAAGTGGATATACAATGTGCATTAGTCCTTAATTAAATATACATTTGCATTGTGCAGAAAGTAAAGGAAAGAATCTTGCTGGAGTAATACTAGTACACATCACAAGATCATTAAAATTAAGGCTGCGTCTTTTATCCATGCTTTGGATAAGGCCGTGCCTTTGTGTTTGGCAAGTACATTTTTGACAACCATGTTAAGGTTGTATAATAAAAGCCTTATAGGGAGATGGGAGGCAGGGCTATTGTATAATCTATTATTTATGTGTTTCTGAATGATGGGATTGTTACCGGTTTGCACCTTTAAATGCTTTAGTCAAGTTGTTCACTTCAAAGTGTGTGTGTGTGTGTGTGTGTGTGTGTGTGTGTGTGTGTGTGTGTGTGTGAGCACTCTGAACCCAAATGAAAGTATTGATTTTTGAGAAACGTGTGGGCAGAGGCAAAGGCTCCCAAGTAAGTAAACATTTGCACTATATTCCCAGCAAATGAGTGTGTATCATCAGATCAGTGCGTTGACACTGTGTGGGTTATTTAGGTAACTGCGTCTTTTTAGCTACCAGGCAGCCAGAAAAAGGCATGCGCAAGACCTCAGGATAATGCAAGGACACAGAATTTGGGTGATTTTGGCCTTAACTTGGCTTTTTTGCTCTGAATCACATGCAAATGATGAGACCAGGCTTCAGTGTGATGATCAAAGCGTGGAAGATATTGTGTCGTCAGTTCTTTTAGAACACAATAAACAGTTAACTGAAGGAAACCAGCTTGCTCTATATCAGATCCTTAAGGCTATAAAGGTAGGCTGTGTAGTTATGAAATCTTAGTAACTGGTATGTTTATCTATATTTCTAACATTTCATCTCTTTATTAATTACCCTATTTACAATATTAAATCTTCATAGAGAGAGATATTTATCAGTAAAATAAGATTAACACGTTTAAACAAGTTTATGGTCTTATGATCAGTTAAATTGTGTATTTAGTGTGTGATCTTCAATTCAAGCAATATCTTTAATCCATTATTTCTTTTCTATTTCAGCTCAAAAATGAATCAAGTGAATTTCTTTCAGTACATTTTACAGCAAGGGAATCTGACTGTGCAGTAGGAAATGAGAAAACCTGGAAGGAGTGTGACTACTTGCAAGATTCCTCAAAGGTAATAAATAAATAAATAAATAGAATGCAAGTAATGTGGCCTCATCTGATTATTTTGACTGTCATCCCTAGCCGATCAAACATTGTCGTGCAAGACTTCAGCTGAAAGAAACAAACGAGATCTTGGCACATCACTGTTCAGGTGGGTCAATAGATTAAACTTTATCTCTTTTATATTTAGACATGTTGTCACTAGGGGGCACTGCAGACATTCCTGGAATTTTTAGCGCTCACAAACAATTCCTAGAAATTTAAGTCAGATTTCAAAAAATCTGTACAAAATTATAATAAAAATGTTTTTTAGTAAAAAAAAATGTTAATAGCATCATGTCTCTATTAACTAAACTATTTCAAGTGTCAAATCTCGAGAGAGAGAGAGAGAGAGAGAGAGAGAGAGAGAGAGAGAGATATTTGACAGTCAAATAAGTTTCACAAGTTAAACAAATCTAGCCCAGAGGCCAGTGATCAGTTAAGTTCAGCCACCAGTAAAGTTTAAAGAAGGAACTTTAGAGTATGGTGACAGGAAATTTATTATGAATTTAACATTTAAACATTCGTAGACATCCAATGAATTATATATATATATATATATATAATTATATATGGTGCTATTGCCATATAAAGAATGAGGCATAGACCAAAGAGGGGAATGTTTTTTAGGCACCTGGCGGTAAACCACAGGAAGTATTGCCTTATGTGGAATGATATAAAATGCCACAGTAAGCTAAGTGAACTTCTAATCCTAAATCTGAGTTTCTTCCTCATTTACGGAGTCTGAAATTATATCCTTCCTCATTTAACTTTGAAATTATGTCTCACGGAAACTTAAGTACTTTTGTAAGTTGCCCTGGATAAGGGCATCTGCCTAATGCCTACAGTAAATGTAAATATATAAAAACTGTGCCATTAATTAAACTAAATTAATAGACAAAAATCACCTATCACTAGATAAAGCATGACTGATTTTACTCTGGTCACAGCAGGTTTCACCAAAAAGAGCTTAAAGATTATTTTACATTGCTCCCTGAGTTTAATATCATCCGGTTGAATCTGTTGCATGGTTCAATGATAGAGTTGACACAAATAGCCAACTCACATATTTGAGATCAGATTTCAATTTTAACCCAAAAAACAGCACATCCACATTTTTTTCACGTAGGAACAGAATTATCCTGATTCACTTACATTGTTTGTAACACTTATAGATGGGAGATCACACGTATTCTCCTTTTTTATGGTAGTACCTCTCATCCCTCCTCACTGAGAGAGCTTGGCCAGTCAGCTTTCTCTAGACCTCTGGCTGCGAACTTTTTTAAATACTGTTGACATGCTCTGTGCATATTAGACATTGGAAAAGTTTCAGCTTCAACTCTGACTTTTCCACAGCGTTGACACTTCTTGCATAAATGTTAAACATTTTCCTTATAGAAAATGTCACCATATCTTTATACTATAGCCCTCCGATTTTAATATTGCTTTATGTAGCACATCAACTGTACACTAGTTACTGTTACCACCTGATAGTTTTCAGTATCATTTTAATGTCTACAGTAGATTTATACAGATTTGTGTTTTTTGTCTTGTCAGTGGAGCCTCCTATCATTGTAGGACCCCGTCGCCCATGTCTGGGCTGCCCTGAGAATATCAAAATCGACAGTGAGGATATTATTGAGCCTCTGAGCTACTCCGTTGCCAAAGCCAACATAAATAACCAGCATACACATCATTTCCTCCTCTACAATGTTGCCTGGGCTACAAGACAGGTAAGTTCTCTCTGAGCACACACCACAGATAATGAGTTAACTTGATTAGACTATCTGTGTATAAATCAAAATATATTTACAGTGTAATAATTATAACGATAACTAATTATAGTAGCACACGTTAGTGGTAACCTGTGTGTGTGTGTGTGTTTTCTTGTGTAGGTGATAGCTGGATTCAGATATCGGCTGCAGTTTGACATGGAAAAAAGTAACTGCACTAAAGAAAACTTTAAGGACATCACTGAGGAATGTCACCCTGACCACGCAGAATCAGTAAGAATCAAATAGTAAATAAGACAATCTGACAAATAGTAAATAAGACAATCTGACATATGTAAATGTACCCATTACCCTAAATGTCTTCTACCAAATCATCCTACACTCACATCAAAGACAATTTCTGACTCTATAGCAACATTTGTACATAAAATGGCCAAATATTAAGGATTTACTAACAAATCATAGACTTGTTAGTTTCAACTTAATGTGTTAAAAAAAATTTTTTACTTCTATTGATATTCTTCATATATGTCCTTGTTTTAACTTTTTAAGGTGTTAATCAAATGCAACTCGACTGTGGATGTGGCCCCATGGAGACATGAGCTTCCTGACACTAGTGTGAATTGTGCACCTTTACATATGGTGAGATGATGGGAGCTTTAAAAAAAATTATATATTATAGGAATTAAATAGATGGATAGATAGATAGATAGATAGATAGATAGATAGATAGATAGATAGATAGATAGATAGATAGATTATAATACTGTAATTAATACAAAAAGTTATATAATTCAGTTTAAACTTTCATTGAAAGATTATAGAAAGTATATTTATTTATGTACAGTACATGGTAAAAAAAAAAAAAGACAAATAAATCTTTGGCTCCAACATCACTTCAGCATTCTTTTTTTGTTTTTGTTTGTTTGTTTGTTTGTTTGTAGTTTTTAGTTTTTTGGCTTAAAGAGAAATGAATTACTGTGTACACATAACCAGCACCTTATTAGCATTCATGTGTAAACATCTTTATTTAACTTCTTTATATAATTTCTTGTTTCTCCAAATGTTAATTTCAGAGATTTGCAACACGCCGACGTCCTCCAGGTTGGAGTCCACTGAGGACCATACACAACTTTCAGGTCACATCTAAAAAGCAGGAATCATCTGAAGAATCCCAGGAGGGAAAAGCAAAGCATGGCTCACCTTCAGACCCAAACCCGAATCCAGAGCCTAAGCTCTCTCAGGACATAAAGGTCACAGTTAGTAATACCACTTCCATTAACTGTCCCAGCAAACCATGGAAAGATTTTGCTGTTGATCTTCTTCCTCCTCCCCCTCCTCCTCCTCCTCCTCGTCCTCGTCCTGATCCCCTTAGTGAAAGTGATCTGGTTACTGGGTAATCAATGTTTACAATATCTACAGTCAAATCCCTCTTTTATCTAATTTTGAATAAACTTTTTCAGACATTTCTTTACATATTACAGCAGTGATGCGATGTGAACTAGTATACTTATGTCTCAATAAAGAGGAAAATACATAACTTTACTGAACTGGTTGATTTTTAAGTTATCCATATAATAGTAATTTATAATTAGAGCTGTCAGATTTGAGGGTTTTAGAGTCAGATTTTTTGCCTTAAGATCACTAGTAAAGGTTTAGTGAGCTGAGCCATTCTTTCTGCTTTTATTATTTATTTTTTAGGTTTCTCATATTTTGACCTGTGTGTACCAAAAAAATAAATTAGTTAAAAAAGTAAGTAAATAAATAAATACATTAAGCACATTATTATACATACTGTATATACAGTGCCTTGCAAAGGTATTCATACCCCTTAAACACCATGTGATAGACCAACACAAACTGGCATATAATTCTGAAGTGGGAGGAAAATGATAGATGGTTACAAATAAAAATCTGAAAAGTGCAGCGAACATTTGTATTTAGCCCCCTTCACGCTAATACCCCTAACTAAATTCCAAAGGAACCGATTGCCTTCAGAAGTCACCTCACCAGATGGAGTCACCAAAGTCCACCTGTGTGTAATTTAATCAGAATTTTTTAAATCTAGCCAAAAATGTCACAAATTTAGAAAAGTCATACTGTATTGTTGATCTGCATCTAGCAAAGACAATATTGACATAAATGAAATTGGATCAAGATCAGTTCGTTTAGAGATCACCAAGGCAGTGTTAGGATCTGTGTGTACTTGGTTTGGTCTATCCTCAGCAAATTTATATGTCAGTAAAATCAACTCAGCTGACTGTCTTAATGCCCTACTGTAAATGTAATCTATGTTTTCTTGTGTGTGTTTTTTTTTTTTAATAGCTCCGACAATTTGGTCAGCTCATTATATTCATCAAAGGATGCAACCTACAATTTTCAATTAAAATAATAGTCATTTGTTTTTAATGAAGGTCTGATAATATTTAAAGTGCCTCCAGTTCATGTTCTTTGACTTCGGTTAAACTTCATCATCATTCCGGGGACTTAATGTGCTTGAAAAGTTTTTTGGTTAGGGCAGTGGGTAAACTATTTTTAGTTCGGTCCTCTTATTTAATGATTACGTAATGAATGTTGGGTTTGTGTGGCTTTATATATTAGGCGCAATCATTTGTTTTAAGTTCATGCCAAAACCCTGCTAAAATTGAGATTAAACTGGGTTAACTGGCTTAAACCCACCCAAAAAAAAAAAAAAAAAAAACGAACAGAGTTAGGTTATTCACGCTGACTGATGGTACTTATGGGTAACCTAGTAACTTATATAAATGTAAAACTACTGACCTAATTTCATTTGTAGACTTTAAATTATATATAAAAACATGCATTTACCTAAGCTTGTGATATTTTTGAAGTTGCTAAATTGAATAGAATAAAGAAACACAGAAATACTGTATATAAACCACACAGAGAGTGGATCACACTGTACACTGCACACTAACACACTGGAAGATGCATGCCTCTACGGTATGATGGCACAAATCTTACTAAAATAAAATGCCATGTACTGAATAAGATCCTCTTTGCACATTTATAAAGTTGGCATCTAGTATGTAATTAATTTTGCTTAGAATATGAGACGCCAGGATTGTTTACCCTTCAGCATGTGTTGTGAATAGTGGACACATGTACACTAGGGGCGCTATATACATCACAGTATAGTATACAGTATACATACAGTATATATTGTATATATGTGTCCTCTACCAATAACCCAAAATATCAACCTGATAGATGCTAAGTTACATTTAATTTGCAACTTTTTGGCACATGCGCTTATCCAGAGCGAATTACATATTTTTCCTCATTATACATATGAGCATTTGAGGGTTTAGGAGCCAGTCAGTGGCAGCTTGGTGATGTAAGTATGAACCTGGAACCTTCTGATCAGTAGTCCAAAGCCTTCACCAATGAGCTACCCGTGACCCCACAGCTGATCAGTATGAAAGTTTTTTTGCATCAGATTACACCAATGAATAAAAGGCCAGCACTTCAAATAACAAATTACAACAGCAAATGGCAATAAAATCACAAAATAATAAATATTCACGCTAAATAAATTATCAACTTATCATAATAAGCTTCCATACAAGAGATCAAGACAGTAACACACCAAAACAGAGCCAGAAAAAAACAAGGTGAAGAAGTACAATAAAAAATAATTAATATAAATAATAATAATAATAATAATAATAATAATAATAATAATAACAATTATTATTATTATTATTATTATTATTATTATTATTGCTTAAATAAAATAAAATAAACAGATAGGCATGTATTGATAGGGGCCTATTCAATGTAATTACAAAAGACAAAGCAGGTTTTAGTTTTTTCCTTTCTGCATTTTTGTAGAAAGTTACTTACCTTAATACTTAGGCTAGAGGTTCAATGACATGCAGATTAGATTAATTGGCAATTCCAATTTAAGTTTGAGAATTTATGAATGAGTATCCACACCAAAAACATCAACACCAAAAACAAATCCCCAAAGTTAAGGTCAAATCCAGAAAAGTGACCGTATATGAATCTGTGGACATATTTCTGAAATTTATGGCCATGATCCTAATATAAATGTATTAAAGTTCAAGTGAGCACTAACAGAACCTAGTGTCCTCAAAGTTTATTTATTATTTACTTAGAAAACGTTTCGTTGGATAACTCAAACGATTTATCTTATGTCACCTTCACTTCATTTACCATAGAAAGTATCTGAGGTTAATGGCCAAATTCTACACTCATAAATGTACATTTTCTAAATCACATTATAAACTATTGTTTTTCTTTGTAAAATCTAATAGAAAACTACAAATGTTTTTTGTTATTGTCTCAACATTCAATTTTAAAAATGTTTAGATTATACAACACATATAACTTTACACAATAAATAAAAACAGTATTCATAAAAATTTCAATAATGTTTGAAAACTGTTTTATGCAGCCAGTAGTTTTAGTATGCTGATTAGGCCCAACCTCCCTTCCCATGGCACTGAGATCATGTGACCTGAGACCACATTATAATTTTTTTTCAAAACAACCATTATCGCGGACTATGAGCCAACTTGCAAAAAAGGATGCAAGCTTTTTACAGAATCTGCAAAGAAAAATCTTTCCTTGTTGGGTTTTCTGACATCTTGTTCGTTTTGACAGCTTGTCTCATGACAGTTACATTTGCATACTCATTACTCATTTTACCATCTGTCAAAGATGGGCGTGTACATAGGATCATCCTTGACTGTGTTCAATTACTGTATTTTAGTGTTTATACAACAAATTGTATTTTCTACAGTGACTTCATTAATTTTTTTCCCCTTCATTATAATATACATTCTTACACATTTTACAAATTTTGAGAACCATGTATGGGGCGGCACAATGGTGTTAGTGGCTAGCACTGTTGCCTTGCATCTCCAGGGTCCGGGTTTGATTCCCAGCCAGGTTCAATTCTTGCTTCTGTATGCGGGCAGTTTGCATGTTCTCCCCATGCTTGGTGGGTTTCCACTGGATACTCTGGTTTCCTCCCACAGTCTAAATACATAAAAATTAGGCTAATTGATGTTCCCAAATTGCCCGTAGTGTGTGTATGTGTGTGCCCTGCGACGGATTGGCACCCTGTCCAGGATGTACCCGTCTACCTGTAGTCTCCTGGCATATGTTCCAGGCCCCCTGTTACACTTTAAACTGGATTAAGTGATATAGATGATGAGTAATATAGATGAAGTTTTTACACCTGAATCTTGTATGCTGCGTTTTTATTCTGTAAATATTGTTTTAAAATGTTAACAATTAAACATTTGTATTTTTTAAGTAGCCACCACACTTTGTTCTTCTTTTTTTACGGCGGTTAGCATTCAGTAAGTTGCAGACTGCTTACAAAGTGTGTTCACACTGTGGATATTTGGGAGACCCGTTACAGAGGGCTCGTAACGCGACGTCATGACGTCACGACGCAACGTCGGCCACGCGCCCTCTTTTTTTTTTTTTTTTTTAAAGCGTGATGTATGTTGTATGCATTTGCGAACGCGGACACTCAAACAGGAGCACCTGTAGCTGCGGTTCATACGTGCTTATATACTTTTAAAAGAAATAATAGTAATATTTTTTTTAGGAGGATGTACAGCGAGGTATACTTAAAATAAACCCGTTTAAAAAATAATTTTTAGTTAAAAAAAAAAAAAAAGCACAATGTGGGCTGAAAGCGGATCATCATTATCATCATCAGCAGCCGGATTCTCACACAGCCGCGGACTGTTTAGGATTTTCACTTCTTTTATTTCATTATAGCTCAGTAACAGATTGGAGATTTGAGCTGCAGACAGACATGTGGATGTCTTCTCATGAAGCGCCGGGGCGGCGATCTAACGGGAAATAGCGCGCGCGCGTCCGCCATTTGTTCGGAGCGTTAAAGGCGCTTTTATTCACTTTACCTCATTATACTGCTGTGCATCTTCCTTATCATTTGATATATAAATTTTTATATATATATAAGACAACGTAAATCATTCGGTGGACCTTTATAATCTATTATAACCTGGATGTCTAATAAAGGTGTGCATTATTACACAGATAACCCATTTTAAGTGGAAGGACATACAGATTCTAGGTCCTACTGTGAAGTTTAAAGCCTCAAATCTTCCCTTAAAAGAAAGCTTGCAGACTTAAAAACACATTATTTAACCTCTTTTAAAAAAAAAAGTCCAGGTGTGTTCGAAAGCATGTCAGGCGTGTCAGTGGAGGAGCCCATGCCGGGATACCTGCAGCTCTTCTCCACAGCATGCAGGGTTTCACTGGACGCCTACAGAGACTGTAAGGACTGTGGCATCAGACTGTCCATACAGACCCTGCTGGACCATGCATACCTCACCCCTACAGAAATCATGCTGTTCTTTCTCTGCGTGGTGATCTGGACCAGTCTGAGATGGGCTCTGACATCTCACCTGTTTGTGGTAAGTTGCTCCATGGTCAGGTTTGCTTAGTCCGTCTAATATCCAACACACAATTATTATAAGGATATACAGTAGATTACACTTGTGGTAGGTGCTGAAGAGTTCAATACTCAAGTGCTCATCTATGACACAGATCCAACCTCTAAAATTCACAGGTTAAAATGTACAAGGCATGCACATACGAAAACTCTCACAAAACATGGGTACACATACAAAAGCATGTATTAAAACAAGATGAACATTTTCATTATTTGATTAATTGAGTAATCCTGCACAGACTCTATGACCTGTTACTGACCCACCCTTAGTTAAAACATTTAAATATTTTGATTTACACAGGTACGAAAATTTCCATGAAGGGACTCAACTGTAGCATCTGCCAGAAGCTAAGTGTTAATATCGGCTTTGAGGGTAGCTCAGTAGTTAAGGCATTGGACTACGGTTCGGAAGATCCCAGGTTCAAACCCCACAACCACCAAGTTGCCACTGTTGGGCCCTTGAGCAAGGCCCTTAACCCTCAACTGCTCAGATGTATAATGAAATAAATATGTAAGTCGCTCTGGATAAGAGCGTCTGCCAAATGTAAATGGATTCTCCTTGTTTTCCATTTTGCTTTCTGCACATTGTTTCGGAAAAAAGTGACGAGTGTGGTCCTTTTGTGTTTTTAATCATTTTTTAAATACTAGTTTGCATGATTATAATACGTTATAATTGGGCCAGATCACAGTTGCACTCTTCATTATTGTGGATGTGTACATATGGATATAGTTTGCATGTTTTTTTTGTTTGTTTTTTTTACTTTCTTTGCAAGTTCTACAATAGGGTATCCAAATCTTAAACTCTTAGTATTGCACCTGCTGACCAATCCTCTCTTTACTTCCTTACTGACTTGGGTGTACAGTCTTCTTTAGGCAGTTTTTATTTTTTAATATTGAAATAAATAGCACAATGCAGGATATTTAAAATATACTTCTTTAGCATTGAGTTATTTTTTCTAAATCTCTAACATCTTAATTGTACGATGTTGTTTTTGGAAATATGACTCATGATTCTTATGAGTCATTCTTATGGAACACAATTTTTGTATGCATTATTAAAATTATCTGTACGACAGAACATGTCCCTTGGACTGGTCCAACTTTTTCTTTTTTTCCCTTGGACTGGTCCAACATTTTCTGTTTCTTTTGTGATTAGATTATGAACTGTGATCAAAGGTTAGTCAGTTACCCTGTGGAATTAGTATCAGGACAAGCTGGTTACTATGCTGAAAGTGCATATGCAGCAGAACTTCCTGAAAAAGCTCTAGCCCTAAAGACAGAGAGGATCATGGGAGGACATGGCAGTTCTTATTCAAAACATGACATGCATCTGTGTACCTTGTTTTGGTCTAAGGTTTTGTCAGCTCTTTATTTTCATTAGGATAAAAAATCAATACGTAAGCGTTCACTTTCTCACTAAATATTTCAAACGCTTCGGTAATGCTAGCCGGGTGTCTAACACTGCATCTTTATTAAACAGCATCCAACCTGGAGAGAGTGAGCAGTGATACATGAGATTGTGTTGCAGATAGTGTGTGTGTGTGTGTGTGTGTGTCTGTCTGTGTGTCTGTCTGTCTGTCTGTGTGTCTGTTTGTCTGTCTGTGTGTGTGTCTGTCTGTCTGTATATTTGTGCATCTGTGTGTCTGTTTGTGTGTGTGTGTGTATGTGTCTGGTAGTTCAAGGCTTCCCAGTTTAATGAATTATCTGAGAACTTTGACCACTGTATCAACAGCTACAGTCCTGCTTATCACGGTTCATAAAGCTCAGTTACTGTGTGGTATTTTGTTGTAAACCTCATCTTAGGGAGATAATGGGTACAACATGATTTATACTTATGTTTCCTTTATTGTCTAAATTGCTATAATTGCATAGGGGTGTGTGTATATACTGTAAGTAGTATAATAAGAATAAATATTTAAACCACCTAAATATAAATATTTAAACCACTTTTTCCCTGTAGTATTAGATTTATATTACAGTAGATTATAGATTTCTAATCAACCATAACTTTGAATCAATTAACCTTAAAACCACCTAGGTTTTAACCACCTAGGTTTTGGTGTGTGGCTCTGGCCCCTTAAGGAGTGGCTCTGCAGGACCTCTGGGTGTGTGGTGTGGTGTCTGGGGCCAGGATGTTAACAGTGAATCCTTTAGATGGTGTGGGTTGTGGGTGCAGCTTCACAAGCAAGTGGATCTTTGGTGGCGAAGTCAGCAGCCTTGGACTCTTTGCCTACTGGGCACTGTGTGTGGTCAGGTTGTGGTGCAGTGGGTGTACTGGTGCCTTTCTTTCATGGCCACCATTGACATTTTGGTGATTAGTGTTGCATTTGGCTTTTCTGTGGGATTGGACCAGACTGGCTGGTCTTTGGTCCTTGCCTATACTTGTGTGTGTGTAATAAATATATATACGCATGGGTGAGATCTTGTCACCCCTGATCAGTATTATTCATATCACCTGTCAGTGGTCATAATGTTATGGCTGATCGATGTACAAAAGTTGGGTAGTGTGGGCAGGGCTGCGGTTTGTTTAGGTTTTAAAAGCAATAGTGTTCATTTAGCCCAAGCACCCTCTTTGCAGTTGGACCGCATGAGTAGTCTTGTATTTTGGGGAATCTGTTTATTAAAACTTATTGCAAGTTATTGTAAGTAATCAATTCCTGGCACATGTCCTTATCTTTCTCCAAGTTTATCTGTGTTTTTTTTCTGATTCAGTCTTAAAGGTTTGTATATATTGCTGCAACAAATCCACCCAGTTCAGTGGACTTCAAATCCCTGCTGTTTAATCTTGGATATGTTGGATATGTGTCATGAGTCTTGGGATGCAAAGGGCAAGTTTTTTTTTTTTTTTTTAAGTTGTTTTTAAATACTAACCCAAGCTACACAATTTCATCAATAATGATGCAATGGTGCAGATACAAATTTAGATTAATTTGCTGATTGTAATATTTAGTAGCGATGCAGAATTAATCGCATTAAATTTAAACTCACAATATGGACCTGTGCAATTATTTAATCGCAAAAGGCAGCAATTTTTTTTTAACAGGTACAATACGTTAAGTAAAGTCTTTATTTGTCACATATTCATTACTGCACAATGAAATTCTTTCTTTGCATGTCCCAGCATAGCTGAGGGTCAGAGCGCAGGGTTATGGGCCTTGCTCAAGGGCCCAACAGTTGCAACCTGGTGGAGCTGGGGATCGAAACGTCGACCTTCCGATCAGTAACTTTGAACCAGTACTTCCCCATTTTATATATATATATAATATATATACAGTATTTTGTATATGTGTATATATATATGTGTGTATATATATACTTTATATATATATATATATATATATATATATATATATATATATATACACACACACACACACACACACACACGTCATGTCAGTGTTTTTTAACAGTCAGTTGTACAGCTGTTAGGATTTTCAGCATTTTCAGGATGAAGCAGTCTATTTTTTTTGGTAACATTATGGGCTCCATTTTTCGTGTCTTATTAAATTATTAAAAGCTAATTATCTATATTAGATAGACAAGCTATTGTTTAATCACAGTGTCAATTGTTACCACACCACTGTGGTGAAAGAGGAATACATTGGGATGTGCTGTTGTTAAGAAATAAACCCATTTATAGTTGTTACATTACATGAACCACTTAATCAAATAATCTATTTATTTATTTATTTCCCCCATAACTGACATAATTTACACTCTTGAAAAATCCATGCAGTCAAATGTTGCTGCTGAGTTTGACCAACTGCCTTTTACCTTCTATTATTTGGAACACAGCAGGTCATTTACATTGAATTTGTTAGTGTAAAAAGTGTTCATCCTCCAGGCATGGCCTGACGTTGATTGAAAGGAAGCGACATGATGAAAAGGCTTGGGGACTTATGGACTCATTTATTAGTCTGCTGTCTCGTTTCTCATCTAAGTTCTGAAAACATTATTTCCAAAGCAGACTATGCTGTCCAAATGTTTACATCCCTGTTTTATCTCTTTGAAAATGAGTGCTCTTGAGTTTACCAAACCCAAACATACAACTACAGATGACCTGCCGTAACCCACAGCATTTAGTCTGAAAGTCCGCTAAAAAAATCACTCAGGCGTGTGTTTGTTGATTTCTTTTTAAAAAAATTTTATTTATTTATTTTTTTGCATCAGATGGGTGAAAGGTACACCAATACAACGTGATATGATTTTTTGATTATATTTTCTGATTTATTTTGTTTTTATGCTAGACTAGATTTGCTTTTGAAACTTTGCAGTCATTTGGAAGTAAAATGTTTTTGCCAGTTTAATACTTTGAGGAATTGCATATACAGGAATTGAAAATGGCAGGTGACTTGCATTGAGAGAGATTGTCCGTCCAAGCCCACATTGCTAGGTCATTTCGTTCCTGTATCAATTGTCATTAGTAGGTTATGGTTTAGTCTAAGCTGTGGTTTCTCCAACAAATGCAAAACTAGCACCTGTCTTTTCCATAATGGGCACAAGTTGGCACATAGCAATTATGTGTGACAGCAGGGATGCACACAAAGGATGCAGTGCTCTGGATACAATCCAAAACCAGGATTTTTTGATGATATTTTGATGATGTATTAGGTTAAATGACATTAGGTTTTTGCATTTTACTAAAACGCACACATTGTCCTTAAGCTCCTCCTCTCTTCCTTTCCGTGATACAATCACTAGTTTTGATTAGTACTTTATAAATTTAAAAAGAAGTTGTCTTTATTATTCCAAGCGTGTTTGTTTGGAAAAGCAGTTGTTTATTATTGTTTAATAATTTTATGATTAAATCTGGAAAAATAATCCTTTCAAATAGCTCACATGCTGACAGTGCTATATTATGTGTTGCAGAGATAATTGTGAAGCGTTCATTGTTCACATTAATCGTAACAGTGCTAAGTGATTAGTTCATACTATAGCAAGTAGCAAGCCTGAGCAGCACACAAAGTTTTAGTGGCTAGTTTCATGCATCTTAAAGGAAGCATGTGTTATCATTAGTCTTCCCAGTGTTGTTAGCAGTGGTTACTGGGAAATAACTACTGGGAAATTGGAAAAATGTCTATGATATAAATGTCAAAATATCTATAAGACGATTGCTGAAGGGCAAGACCTAAAGTATAGTTCATAAACAGCCATTTTAGCTGAGCTACATAGAAACAAACTCGAGCTACCAGGCCAGTAAATGTTAGGCAAATCCTGCCTTTACCATGTTTTAACCCGATTCTTTGAAGCTCTTGGAAACCTGTGGGATTTTGTACCGTGTACAATACTTAGCAAAGGTCTTTCAAATAAGACTTTTGCTAAGTACTCATTGGAATAAATGCTGTAGAGCAAGAATCTCTTCAAAAAAAAAGAAGAAAAAAAACTAAAAGTGGTCACTTGTATTATGTGTCGCTTTCTTTTCTTCCGTACAAATATTGTTGTGGAACAACTGCATTTCATTGGCTTTTCACATATACTTTACACAATGACAAAGTTCAGTCTAATCTAATTCTGATTTTTTTGAAAATCAGAAATGTCTGGAGAGAATTTCACAATTTCATGTGGTATAAATATTTTGTAGAAATCGGGTTGTAAAGACATCCCATAAAGATCTTTTCAGCTATCGAGTTTGAAACTGGGAGCAATACATATAGATAAAGGTTTAAATCAATATGTCAAAGAAGCAACCCTTCTAATGCTTTTAAGCACGTTATCTTGTTCAGTTTATGCTTTTGCCTTATGGCCTAGTAATTATCACACCGCACTTGTGATAGTTGTGTAATAAGGTGTATATGACATTATAGTGTGATGAACATGTGCTCGTATAGATCATAAAGAAATGCCATTCTGTAACTTATATGCAGATCCTATGTGACTTTCTGACATGCTCCAACACCATTACTAACAGACACAAGTATGGAAATGTGATATACCTAGTAATGATTGAAGAACTTTTTTTTCTGTTTTTTTGTACACTACCTGTCTAAAGTTTGGACATATCTTCTATCTTCAGTTTTTTTTTTTTTTTTATTCCTTTCTTTTGTAGTAGGTATTAGATTAAAGTTGTATGATAATGTGGTGATAAATGTCATTAGTTCACCACCTGCCTATATGGCATGATATTTTTAGATTAACACCCCCAGGGCTCACATGGGTGTGATCTGTCATGGTAAATGACTGAACAAATAAATAAAGAGTAAGGTACTTTCTCTTCTACACAATTAGTTTGGGCTGTAATTCACATTAACTGGGGTATAAACCTGGAGCCATTGTGCAGATCACTAAACCATCAGATTATGTTGCACTGTCTGTGTATTATTAATGACAAACAATGAAACAAATAAGGCCATGCCAGATTGCTGCCAGTTGCCAACAGGTGAAATGACTGATTGAAGTGCAAACTCCATGGGGTCAGTTGGCAGATGTGTTTGAGTGTCTTCTTTGTGATAGAGAAATGGTGTATTGCTTGTAAAGATGAGTTTTTAAAACCCAGTAGCTCCAAAAGGCCAGCTGTCAACCCCTCTGTCCTAATCCTCTACAACAGAGCTTTGATTAAAGAGAACAAGAGAAGCCTTGTGAAAATAAAAGAAAATAAATTGCACATAAAGGCTAGTTATGATTAAAATAAAGATATGAATAAGGCTATATACAGTATACCACCAGAGTGTGTAAAATACTGTTTCTGGAATTCTAATGATGGGTTAAAGCCATGCATTGTATCATATTTAAAAGCGTTTGATATTGTCAGGGGTTTTACTTTCATTCTCAGAAGTAACTAACTGCAGGTACAGTAACTGGCAGTTTTTATATCTTTAATATATTTATATATTTACCGAGTACTAAAGGCCAGTACTCCTTAACTGTTAAACACTTCTGGGTTTTTCTTAAACATTCTTTGAGTGTTTGCGCGGTCATGTGTGCTGGGATGGAGCACGATGCTGTTACTGGGTAAATCTCGAGGCAAAGTTATGAAAGTTTAGCTCCCTAGCTCCTGTACAATTCAATAACATGAAGCCTAACATTAGCTAAGCTCACCTCAGAAATGTCAGGTTACCTCAGTATAACGATTAGTGGAAACACACCAGCCTCACATATTTAACACTGTCTGTTTAAATAACCTGTAATCTAACTAAACTTTTTTTTTTTTTTCAGTCAGTGTGGATCTTCAAAGTTGTCTTACCTGTTGTTTCAACAAATACCACTATAAGAAGTAGGGCCAAAAATACAATATTAATTTATTCAACATTTATCGAGCTGGACTTTTTATAGTGTGGTAGGAGCAAATCTTGGTTGAGTTTGTTTAAAATTGTAACAAAATAAAAAAAATATATAATGTTTATACAGTGGGGCAAAAAAGTATTTAGTCAGCCCCCAGTTGTGCAAGTTCTCCCACTTAAAAAGATGAGAGATGCCTGTAATTTTCATCATAGGTATACCTCAACTATGAGAGACAAAATAAGAAGAAAAGAAAATCGTAAAAATTACAAAAAAATAAAAAATAATAACAAAATTAAATCTCAATACTTTGTTATATACCCTTTGTTGGCAATGACAGAGGTCAAACGTTTTCTGTAAGTCTTCACAAGGTTTTCACACACTGTTGCTGGTATTTTGGCCCATTCTTGTTGATGTTTTGGGGCTATCGCTGGGCAACACAGACTTTCAACTCCCTTCACAGATTTTCTATGGGGTTGAGATCTGGAGACTGGCTAGGCCACTCAAGGACCTTGAAATGCTTCTTACGAAGCTACTCCTTTGTTGCCCCTGCGGTGTGTTTGGGATCATTGTCATGCTGAAAGACTCAGCCACGTTTCATCTTCAATGCCCTTGTTGATGGAGGGGGTTTTCACTTAAAATCTCACGATACAAGGCCCCATTCATTCTTTCCTTTACGCGGATCAGTCGTCCTGGTCCCTTTGCTGAAAAACAGCTCCAAATCATGATGTTTCCATCCCCATGCTTCACAGTAGGTATGGTGTTCTTTGGATGCAACTCAGCATTCTTTCTCCTCCAAACGCAACTTGAGTTTGAGTTTTTACCAAAAAGTTCTATTTTGGTTTCATCAGACCATATGACATTCTCCCAGTCTTCTTCTGGATCATCCAAATGCTCTCTAGCAAACTTTAGATGGGCCTGGACATGTACTGGCTTAAGCAGGGGGACACATCTGGCACTGCAGGATTTGAGTCCCTGGCGGCGCAGTGTGTTACTGATTGTAGCCTTTGTTACTTTGGTCCCAGCTCTCTGCAGGTCATTTACTAGGTTCCCCGTCTGGGGTTTTTGCTCACAGTTCTTGTGATAATTTTGCGTGGAGCCCTAGATTGAGGGAGATTATCAGTGGTCTTGTATGTCTCCCATTTTCTAATAATTGCTCCCACAGTTGATTTCTTCATGCCTATGTGCTGCTTAACTATTGCGGATCCGTTCTTTCCAGCCTGGTGCAGGTCTACAAATCTGTTTCTGGTGTCCTTTGAGAGCTCTTTGGTCTTGGCCATAGTGGAGAGTTTAAGTGACTGTTTGAGGTTGTGGACAGGTGTCTTTTATACTGATAACAGATGCCATTAATACCAAAATACAGATGCAATTAATAGGTAACTAATGGAGGTCAGAGGAGCCTCTTAAAGAAGCTGTTACAGATCTGTGAGAGCCAGAAGCCTTGCTTGTTTGTAGGTGACCAAATACGTATTTTACCAAGGAATTCACTTAATTCATTAATAATCCTACAATGTGATTTTCTGTTGTCTCTCATAGTTGATGTATACTGTACCTACAGTATGATGAAAATTACCGGCCTCTCATCTTTTTAAGTGGGGGAACTTGCACAATCGGTGGCTGACTAAATACTTTGTTGCCCGACTGTATTGGATATTTTTTTAAAAATCGTCATAGTTACTGAATTGCAATAAAAAAACGAATCGGCATCTAGGTTCCACGATAACTTCGTATCGGGGGCACCTGGTAATTCCTGTGCCTGGACACTCTTACGGTAAATCACCAGAAGTTGTCCTACAGATGGTTCAGTCAGTGTCTGGATTGATGCATTTTATCTTTCTCCAATCCTTTGATACTTAGGAAAGCTTTGTTAGTCCTTTTTTTCTTCTTTTTCCCGCTAATTAAACTAAAGGCTATCAAACCATCAGAGACTCATTTATTTACAGAAACGGTTTGCGGAGATGGTTTTACTCCCCTGGCCTTTCTGCTCCACCCTTTAAGAGGACGTGTGTGTGTGAGATGCATTTGATTAAGATCACTTGGACCACAGTAAGCTTTATTAAACAACATTTTAAGCATGCTGTCTGCTTTGGAGATAACACAGAAAGGCTGAGAGGAACGTTATGGTGAGGCTGCGTTTTTTTTTTATGTCTGTGGAAACTGTATGTTTCTCAGCGGAAGTGTCACTTTGTCAGAGAGGAAGTAGAGCAACTACTTTTAGGTACTGGCAGCGCTGTGTACATGCACTCAGCCTACTTTCTGCAGAGAGTACAACTGTGAGAGTTGCAAGAAGGTAAAACTGCCTATCCCCTGTAGTTATGTCTCAGCCATCTGGGTTTTTTCAGACTATTAAAATTTCATAACCATTTCCTTGACTGCAGGAAAAGGAAATGGTTCACTGCTGATAGCATAAACTGCTGTAATGTAGGAGTTGTTTACAAACATAAAGTGTATAAACAAATGATGGAACAACAAGAAGAGAAAGAATTGCGTAGGAAATTAGAAATTAAATGCATGATACCAATAGTTGAAATTGAGGGCAGAAAATGTAGCATGCTAGTGAAACCCATGGGATGCCCGGAACAAATGAGCTTAGGCAAGCTTTGTTTGCATGATGCATTCATCAATATTGTTTGTCTATTTTCCATGTGTATGACACAATGAGCAGAGTCTCTGATATGTGATTACGTCAGGTTGTTTGTGAAAGCCAGCCAAAAGTCATGAAGCATGCTGAGACCTTATGATTTGCAGTCCTAGACCTTGGACTCGCTTAAGGTGTTTCTTCCAGCTATGGTATTGACTAGGGGCGCAATGATTAATTGACGTTATCGATTAAAATCAATAATAAGATTAGTCGACAACAGATTTAATGGTCGATTCATTTATGACGTCTCCGACATGTAGGTGTCAGGCTTACTGAAGTGAAGCAAGTAATTGTGCGATGGCAAACACTTTGAGCAAAAATCTCCTGAGTGGGCGCCTCCGAGTAGCGCAGTGTTAAAGTCTTCGCCCTATCATCCAGAGAGCATTCCAAAAGATGCGGTCTGCTGGCGTCACATTGCTTTGAGGAAACATGATAGTCTTTGGCCCTCCTGACTGGGTGGTAGTAGTAGCCTTAATGTGGAGCGCCCTAGTAACGGGGAGGAATTGGACACGACTAAATTAGAGAGAAAACCAGGAGGGGAAAATAGAGTGTGGGAAATTTCACTCTAAACCCGAGAAAAACTGCCGCTGGAAAGTCATTCTGTTAGAGGGGGCGTGGCTGCTGTGTGAAGGACACGAGGGTCAGGTTAGTGGGAAAGGATTCACACCTGAAGAGAAAGTGGATTTTCACTGACTATATGTCGCTGCAAGTCACAGCGTAATTAGCCGCAGAGTAATTAGCCATCTTCTCCTCAGAGGTGTGTTCTTTTCCCACATACCTCGCTCTCCAGCCCTTCACACTTCCCTTTGCTAGACTCCTCTCAGCTTTCTTGACATTTCAAATTAATTCTCATAAATCTTTAAGCTTTAATTCATTTAAGCTTTGATTAATTTTATTTTTAATGCATCTACTTACGCTTTTTCTTGGTTTAAATTTTGTTTCATCAGGAAAGTTAAAAACCTTCATCTTCATTATCGTTTTTGTTACAACAGTTACCACATGTACTAAATTACCTTAAGATACAAAAAGCTGATGGCCAAATAAAAGCTATTGAGTACTTGAATGATGATGAATTGATGAAAAAAAAAATTGTTGCAGCCTTAGGGTTGACGAAAAGGCCAGTGCATAAACTTGCATTGCATTCTGATTGCAAAAGAGGAATCAGAGTTGTTGATCTGGTCAAGCCAGTATTTCACAGAAAATGGGCTGTCTAACTATTATATGTATACGTGTACGTGTATGTGTGTGTATATATATGTATATGTATATATGTATATATGTATATAATGTGTGTGTATAATGTAGAACTCCGAGTTGGATTACCTGTCATCATCATCAACAGTTTGAGTACTGTATGTGTTTAAAAGATGGAGCTGGAGTGTTAGGTTGAAGAGGAGTATAGGGACAAACTGATGACAGCTGGTCTCTATAAATACTCCCAGGATGATAGGATGCATGTGGGATTAGTATTTAGCCCTCTCGCAAAACAGCCAGCCGTCTGAGCCGACCAGAGACACTGCACTCCAAAGTGGACTGTCTCTCAGACTTATGAGTATTTTGTGGCTTAATTACAAGAGTGGTGTCATTTGATGCCTTAGTGTGGTTGATGTCCCAATTTCCCCCCTGGCTTTCACTCACTCTTACAGCACTAATTGTAACAAGGTAAACCTGAGATCACTTTAACACGACATCTACTTTTAACATGAGCAGAGAATGCTTGGTCATCGTAAATAGTTATCATTCATGTCTCGTAATGCAATAGCCCAATGTCTGTATGTAGGACTGGGCAGAACAGAGAGTCTTATCAAGGAGAGATAAGAATGAAGATAGCATTACTTGTAGTGACACGTACACACGTACATACACACCTATAGACTGTAACTTAACAAACCGCACAACCTTAAAGCTTTCACCAGGAAAAAGCCTTCATGTCTATCCCTAATATAACTCTTACCATGCCCAGCCAAAATATAAATAAATAATAAATCACCACCTGGATGTACTGTCAAAGGCTTCAAGCAGCAGTCCGCCTCCCCCATCATGAATACAAGATAATGGATAGAAATTAATGCGACTCTGTATAGTGAAAGGATGCCACGGTGAATGCGAGCCGTAATCAAAGCAAAAGGCGGTCCAACAGAATATTAGCGTGTTAATGTGTTGGCCAGCCGGTGTATTTCTAAGGTCTGACCTTAAACAAAACAACCAGACTTTACTGATGGCCTGGTAATAGATTTGATACATCTAATTTAACTGCTGTTATATGTTTATATGTTTAAAACCATCATCAAAAATGTATAAAAAGTTCAAATGCAAAGATGTGCAACTACCAAACTATAATTTTAGCACTCATCACACTCTACGAGATCCCTATGCAATATCGCTAGAATTTTACAATGGGTCAAAAAATAAAAAATAAATTCACCACAGCCGTTCATGTTAAAACACAAAGTATCTGCTCTTTACATCTCACTCCTTTGCATATTTTCTCACTTGGCATGCAGAAATGTGCCATGAAGCATGTCCTACGTTTTTAGCACTTGAAGTATGTGATCTGAGACAAATCAGCGATGGCCGTTTTTTTCTTCTTTTTTTTTAACCTTCCAGTTCCTCAAAGCAGAGGAACTTGAAGAGTCAGTGAGAACCTTAATACCAAGGTCTTGTTTGTAATGTGCTGTTAGTAGTTAGTGTCCATTTACAGGAATCTGAGACCAGTATGTACTGTCCAAGAACACTTTTTATGTACATAACTCTGTTATATGGATATATTTAATAAGGAAACATAAACAGCACAAACCTTTACCAAATGCTAAACTAAATTTATTGAAATTAGAAATTAAAGAAATTAGTGACAGTCACAGCTAAATAAATGATGAGAGAGTGTTATAAAAACTAGTTTAAATCATTTTGTGCGTCACATACTGTACACCAGTTATTTACACCTTTTTTCTACTGCATGACATTTCATAGTGTTACAGCTCTACGTTAACTCTGTTTAACAACTCGAATCTGTGAACAAAAAAAACAACAACCCAGAATTCACAGCATGTTCAATTCACGTCCTGAAGTCGGGTTGATTCAGTGTCAGATCACTTACTTAGCAAGGTTTATGAAGTGAGGTATACTGTAACTGGAAGTAAAACTGCAAAAACGTTTTGCTAGTTTTATCACTAAGTAAACAGAAATCAGAGATTATTCGCCAGCAGTGATTCTGTAAATTACTTCAGATTAATAAAAAGCAAAAAAAAAAAATAATTAAAATGACAAAAGAATTTGGCCTAGCCAAATAAGCCAAGCTATGGTTAGCAGGTTAATCTAGTCTACTTTAGCTCTACTTGACTGTAATAACAAACGTTTTGTTTTTACACAGCACTCAGTATAGACTTCTTCCAAATGGGAGAGATGTCAAAAATCCAATAAAGGACAAAAAAAGTTACATAAAATGCTAACATTATCTGTATGGTGGTGCAAAAGCACAAATGTTGTGTGCATACATAGCATTTTATTTCTTATGGTATGCCACTAAGCAATTAGAAAAGCATGCCGTCAGTACAAAAATCTAAATTGTCAGAAAGGCCTTTTCTAATGATTCTGTTCTGAAGTGCTGAAAATGTTTTCTTCTGGAAATAATTTAAAATGCTCAACAGAATTGCACTTAATATTTTTAATGTTAAATGCTAAGAATCTGCATGTTGTCTGTTGCAGCCGTTCGGCCAGTGGTGTCGTCTGCATCCCAAAGATGTGGCGAAGATGCCAGAAAGTGCGTGGAAGCTGGTCTTCTACACAATGTCGTGGTCCTACAGCACCTACCTGCTCTTCTTCTGCGACTATGGTTTCTTTCACAACCCATCTTCTGTCTTTTACAGTAAGTTGCTCATTTTCTGTAACGGCAGCTATGATACCAAATCACTGGTTAATATATAATAAATGCGCCCATTGTAATAAATTGTTGTTTCTATAATGACAAGTCATTCACGGGCACTTGAACAGCAGATGATTTGCAGGGCTTGTGTATACATACTCGTGTGCTCATGCACTTGGATATCTGAAAAAAAGAGGCAAGGTAAACAGGCAGCACATAGGAAAAGATTTAAATATCGATTCAGAGCTTTAAAAAGGGAAGACAAACAAGACTATTTCACATATAATGCTGCATTATGTCCTAATTGTATTTAATTCATCGCTTGGAATGATGCAATTTCTGATCTTTATGTTTTGTTAGAATCAAACAAGCAGCTAACAAGGATGACTTATAGTGTACTTTCTTTTCTTTTTGATTTAGCAAAGAAATATGCCTGTATAATGTTTTAGGTAGGGTATGTTAAACGAAGGTATATGCTTCCTTTTTTTTCCTTATGTGTCTAGCAAATAATGCCCAGTTTGCCACTGTTTGCTAGTTACATTTATAATAAATGGTAGAAAAAGTTATCTTTTTACTTTACTGAAAAAAAGACTTAACTATGACTTTGATTAAATTTTATTTGAAAAATGAATCATTGAATCATTCAAACTTTGCTCATTGTTGCAAAGCAGCTTTACAGAATCAAAGGAAAATTATGAAAATGTGTATAAAATGTGAGAAAGTATGTATAAATCAAAATATCCAGATTGTCCCTGATGAGCAAGCCGAGGCCGATTTCAAACCGAGCAATGATTTTGGCATAATGATACACCCCTATTATACAGACATCCTACATCCAGACATCTGCCCTTAAAGCATCAGTGATGGAAAAAACAGTATTCTGGTCACTTAGCGCTAATCAGAGTTTTTCGGGTAGGCATTTTATGTGAGCATTGTGTATCGTGCTGGGAAACACTTATTTATTGTTGATGTTGAAAGCACTCCGGCTCTTAGCTCGAGTGCAAGAGGAGAATGTGATCGATAAACATTAGCAGACTTAATGCATGTAATTAAACTAACAGCTTTTTAGACATCCTCTGTGGTCATTCTCTCCCATCACCCTTACATAACTTTAATGATTAATGATGCAGTTTTTAAAAGACAATTCTCCATCATTCATCTTTTTTTTTTTTTTTGGATGTAGGGTGAAATGGTCTGGTGAAAGCCCCAAAGAAATGTCAAATTTTACTGAGAACTAAAAAGAAAAAGTTATTTTCTTCACCTTCTTTTTTTCCAGAAACTAACAAATAATAAATATATTACAAATGATCAATTTCAAAGACGAATAAAACCGGAATGAAAATGAATGACCAGTTGGGCAGGGTGATGGTTACAGTACCTTAGTCATATGTTTCAGAGACTACAGTAAGAAACGTAATGTTTAAACCTAAACATACATTTAAACAAAGCATATATTTAAACAATATCTAATGCTTTCATTACTTTATTTTGAGGAATATCAGTGAGTGACAAAAAACTGAAGGGTCCTACATTTTTCTATTTTTTTAACACGACATAGGCCTTGGATCTCCCCCAAAGTGTCTGTTAATGCCCCAGCTGAAATACTCCTCAGATAACGCATTTTACCATTTCGCAAACTCCTTCTGTTTCACTCGTCTACTGAATGCACCATTTCACTGTCTCTGTAAATGAGCCAATGCTAAACCGTACTTCAACAGAGAACAGCAGAGCTGAAAGAAGCTGAGCAACAAGCTTGGGGAGAGTATCTTCTTTCATGAGGTCACATTAGGGGGAAAACTAATTGGCTAATTAGTTCTAGCTTTTTTTTTTTTTTTTTTTAAGATCACATCAAAATAGGAAACCAGAAAACATACCACTTTTTAAAAAAGAATTTCTATTATTTTGGTTTTAAAAATTAATATTGAAACAACTAGCTTTTTTATGTAGAAATGTGCATGAAAAAAATGATGCACAGATTGTAAACACATTTGTCACATTTAAATTGTACATATAGTTCGCAAGATTTATGGTCTGTCATCTTAATCAAATAATTTAATTTGACCACACATGTTTTTTTAAACCAGTTTTTGGAGCATAAGGTTGCAGAAAAATAATCAAGTTCCAGGTGGTAAAAGCAGATGTTCTGTGGGATCTTAAAGGGGTATACCAGCCAAAAAAGTGTGGCGTTGGAGCTGCCCTACTTATTTCCTGTTCTCCTAGTTGGGTTTCTTAAGTGCTTCCTCAGACTGATATAGTTTTACAATGTTAACATTATCTTTCCTGATCCTCCACCTAAAAAAAAAATTTGAGTCTTGTAATCGATACTGTATTAATCCATGAATAATTGATCAATAGATTGGAAGAGTGGGATGCAGGTGCCCATGGACATCACAATTGGTTACTTGATCCAGGGGAGCTTCTACGGCCACTCCATCTACGCCACTATGTACATGGATGCATGGAGGAAAGACTCTGCCGTCATGCTGCTGCATCACTTTATCACTCTAGCGCTGATTGGGTTCTCCTATGCCTTCAGGTCAGAGAACAGAGAGAACACAGTTGTGAATACATTAGTGGTCCATGTCTCGGAGTCTTAAAATCTCCTTTACAATGTTTAGATAGGAAGAAAAGAAAGAAGTTACTGATGAATACAAAGCTAATATGTTACTCAGGACGGATATTAAATGTCACACTTTATCTACTTACTTTACTTACTTACACCTTTTAAGTGTTGTCGTAATGTTTTTATTGTCCTGTTACAGAATTTCCATTGTTTAACACTTTAGACTTCTGTTAATAAATTATACAGCATTGAGGTTGCAAACTTTTCATGTGTCTCTCAGACTCTGTTTCTTTACACTAAGTCTACTAATGTTGGTGCATTTATCTTCTTCTTATTCTTCCTAAAGGTATCATAATATCGGGCTAGTCGTGTTGTTCCTACACGACTTAAATGATATTCTGCTAGAGTTCACAAAACTCAACGTCTACTTAAAGATCCGTGGAGGAAAATTCTACCTGATCAATGATGTCTTGTCCAGTGTGGGCTTTTTGGGCTTCGGCGTCACATGGTGAGTCCTGCACATAAAACACAAACTAGATTCCAGCACAAAAAAAAAATTGATAAATAAAATATTTCCACTGTTCACCTTATTCACTCACACGCTTGTGATGTGACACTCAGTCACTCAGCAGAGGCGGAAAAGAAAACATAAAACATGATCTGTGATCAACAAGACAAACTTGCTCATTATCGTCTCATCGTCTATACCGCCTTACTCTGTACAGAGTCGCCGGGGCCTGGAGCCTATCACAGGAGACTTGGGGCATAAGGCGTGGTACACTCTGGACGGGGTGCCAATCCATCACAGGCCACACACATACACACATGCTTATTCCCACACTATGGGCAATTTGGGAACACCAGTTAGCCTAATCTGCTGGTCTTTGGACTGTGGGAGGAAACCGGAGTACTTGGAGGAAACCCACCAAGCGTGGGGAGAACGTGCAAACTCCGACCTGAGGCAAGAATTAGCGCCTCCCCACAAACTTAATGAAAACTTTAAGTAAGCAAAAGACATACCGGAAGCCCTTAAAAAGATATAAAATATGGATTCCACATTGTGCACAATTGATGCTGGTGCACTTGATGATTGTACTTCGACATTCTGTTTGATTTGTCATGAACAGATGGATTATAAAATGTTTCAGAAACGGATGTTGCAAACTTTAATTAAAATAATAAGTTAATGTGTTTTTGGTGACTGCATATGCTATAATGTTTTATTTCTCTCAAACCAGAACAACGTGCTAACCATTACAGGACAATTGTTTCATTTTCCACGATTATCTTCTTTTTGTTTCTCAGTTCAGTTCTTACCTTCAATGCACTCCCCATCAGCCACAGCTATCAGCAAGCAGGGTGTAGGCTAACATGTTCTTTATCCAAGGCATGTTAATCCGCCAACTGCATCTGTTCGGCCTGTTGTTAGAAGGCGACGTAACAGTCTTAGGAAAAGCGCCACCCGCTCCTTTCGCTTGCGTGAGCCATTCCACTCTCTTCAGTCCCAGATACAGATGGCTGTAGCATCACCTGCGCTACTTTTTTTCCATTTATAGTAACATTAATTGTTGTGGAACAGTTACAAAACAACTTGCTGGTCTCACTTGCATTATAGCGGTAATAAACAGTCATTTCTCTTTCTTGTCACCGTAATGAGCAGAGCAGATTCAGAGAACTCACTGTCTAACATTATCTAGACCAACATGAACCATCAACCATGATGTTGGAAAATGAACCAACATCATCCGACCAATTAGAACCTAGAACTCAACAATGATGTGGTATAAACCTGGATAAACTAAACGATTGGTTTAAAGTTATTTGAAATGAAGACATTCATATTTGTAAATATAAGTATCCTGTGTGCATTTTTATTGTTGCTGTTAACCATTGCTTTGGTTTTATTCTCACTATATTTTTGACAGTTGTTCCCGTTTTTACTCTCCTCCTCAGGTTTTGGTTCCGACTGTACTGGTTCCCCCTCAAAGTGCTGCACGCCACCTTCATCACCAGCCTGCAGTCCGTCCCCAACATCCCTTTCTACTTTTTCTTCAATGCCTTGTTGTTTGCACTGCTGCTCATGAACATCTACTGGTTCCTGGTAAGGCAGACACTGTGACTCTAAAAATAAACTGTCAAAATTTTTAGCACGCCTAATTTAGCCACTGCCTTTAAGGCGGAGGTCACCTGAGAGCACCTGATCATTAATGCAAAACACAAGCTGTAATTTTGCTATGCAAAACAAACTTTCTTGACAAAGAGACACATCCACACACACACACACACACACACACACACACAGTCTCCAGTGCATTACTATTTTTATCCTTCTCCATCAACAAATCATAATCACTTTATTATCACATTGCATGCAGATAAGTGCACTATTTACAAAGTTAACACATTGAACTTGCCAGCGTTAGTTTTTGACCACTGGTTTAAAGTCAGTCCTGCGTAAAATTTGACAAATAATTGTAATAAGTTGCTTTTGCGATTAAATAACTGCAAAGGTCTATAATTGCGATTATAATATGATTTAATGTTTTTTTTTTTGTTTTGTTTTTTATGGAATTAAATGTGCAGCAATAATCGTGTTTAACCCATAAAAGCCTAGAGCCATTTCTCCTTTCAGGGAACCTATGCATGTCATAAATCAGCCCAAATAGACCACATGCAACAATTTTAGTTAAAAGCCCAATGTGATGTATGTCATAGTCCTATTTTCTTAATTAGTTTTGTATTAGTTCATTTAAGACATGAAGGCAGACCAGGCTAAATCTAAAAGATAAGCTGTTATTAAATTATTATAAATGTTAAATTGGATGATGCATATTTTTAGTAACGAAAAACTAAATCGTCATGGGTGCACAAATTTACACAGTCATAAACCTTGAATTTAAGATTTGTTTATTGGCGATGCCAGAATCAACGCAACACTCATGGTGTTCTTTAATGACACATTCCTGTGGGGAGTCGAGACGTGAGGGAGATCATTCACTTAACTCACCCCCACTTGTGTGTGCTATGCAGTTCATCCTGCAGATGGTGGTGAGGGTCCTGACTGGGCAGATGACGGGAATCAATGATGTACGAGAGTATGAAGAAACCGAGACACAGGAATCGGTCAAGGCCGAGAGGCATGACTCAGGAAATC
Organism: Clarias gariepinus; assembly: GCF_024256425.1. NCBI lineage: Eukaryota > Metazoa > Chordata > Actinopteri > Siluriformes > Clariidae > Clarias > Clarias gariepinus. The sequence continues at coordinate 18,419,058 of NC_071114.1, read as the reverse complement.
AGCACTCTGGAGAAGGGTGAGCGAGGGGAAATAAAACTGATTTATCAGTGATTTTTCTTTATCAGATTTGTAACTCATTACACAAGTAACACTTGCTGTGTTTTGGATTATCATAGGGTCTGATAGACTTGTGGAGACTGCTAGTTTAATAAGCTCTGATGCATTCGATCAACTGTAATGTGGTCTCATAGGGTTTGCCCGAGTCTGGGTTTATACAGTCTCATAAAGTCTGATGAAGCCTAATATTGTCTAACTTTACCTGACCTGCAGGACATACAAATAAGGTCAAAGTGCCGACTTGCATGTGGCTGGCATGAGGCCTGGCTTTATCTTTCCCACTTTTAAGCAACATGATATACCAAGGACATTCACCTCATTCAGCTCTCTGTCTGTCTCTCTCTCTCTGTAGGAATCACACACACAATGGAATCAACAAAAAGCATCAATAAGAGCCTCAGTACCATCACCTGCTGGCCCTCTACAGCAGTTGCAAGGAACAAAAAAGGGCAGTTCAACTAGAACACGCCATCTGTACCAGAGGAACAAAAATAGTCACTGATCGTTTAATGCTGTAATCTTATTATTATTTTAATGAAAATGTGAATTTTATTTCAGGGGATTTGTGTGTAAATGTTGTAAAACAGATAAAAGTGAAGGAAAGGTTTTATCGTCGTGTATGTGTAAGTTGTTTATACCAACATGGGGCTGTTTACTTTAAGCTGGTTAATTCAGCCTCTGTTTGTGTGTTTTTTTTTTTTTTATAAGGGTATATAAATTAGATATACACTGAAATTTCCTCTTAAACAAAGAACTGTATGGTTTAGCGTTGTACCAAATCACCCAAAAATTAACCAATCGCTTAATGAACATCCCCAGTGCACCGCTCAGGAGCCTTTTGGATTAAAACCCCTTTATGTTTTGAATCAGAGAATTTTTATATGGCCCATCTTCTTGGAAGTTGACTTTGAGTACTCACACTAGTATTCCACAATGTGCTGTGATGACCTCATTTGCTTTTATCTAAGGCACCTTTAAACATGGCTACTCTGTAGTAGAGCTTACCCAGAAAAGTCTTTTACAGTCAATTAATGTTTACTGGATAAACTATAAAAGCCTTAAAATCATATTAAGCCTATAATAATTAAAGTGTTTTGGAACATTCACATATTAGCCAATACCTGAAAAGCCCAAATCTGTTCACATTAGACGTTTGTGTGTACAGTGGAACCTTGGATTGCGAGCACAATTCGTTCCGGAAGCGGGCTCCGACTACGGGTATTCCAAAATACTCGTAAACCAAATTTAATTTTCCCATAAAAATAATAGAAACTTAAATTATTCATTCCACAGCTCAAAAAAAGAAATACATAAAAATAATTAACACAAAATATAAAGTAAAAATAAAACAAATTAACCTGCACTTTACCTTTTAAAAAAAGTAAAAATAAATCCCGACAGATAAGTGTTTCCGTTTATGCACGCAGGCGCTGTGTTTGTGTGTGGAGCTAACATAAGAGGAGACTCTTACTTTTTCAAGTCAAAATTTATTTAAAATATCTGCTCGTCTTGCGGAACACTCGCAAACTGCTACTCGCAGTCCGAGGTGTCACTGTAATTAGTTATCACTTAGAGTCCTGTTGCTACATTTATTTGTGTTATTTAGGCTTGCATCTTTCAGTGTCTTTAAACATGTGACCATGTGACTGCTTTTCTTTCAGAGCAGTAATTCACCACTGGTTTTCACTATCTTCTAATAGTTTTTTTTTCTTTTTGGAATATTTAGTACTTTCTAGAAAAGAAAAAAAAAACTTAAGAATTATTCTCTGGGCTACAAACACTGCAATGCTACACGACATAGATTATAACTAAAGCAAGTCCAACAGGTTAAAAAGTAATGTATATTCATGCAGGTTGTCTATTTTGCAGTGGTTAAAGGTATTTATTATGTGTGCCAAAAAAGAACCTGATGTACATCGATTTTATTAAATCCATTTAGACCACTTTGTATTCTGATTAGTCAGGTGGTATTGATTATTCCTATAGTAGTCCAGGTTTGTATGGATATTAATGTTAAGCTTATTGACAGGTATGTAACACTGCTGTGGTATGAGAACCAAACTTTTCAAAATATTCTGATATTGAAAAATAATCGATGTTGGAGTGGTAACATTACCTCTGCTTTACATACAGTGTGTTAGTCATGTTAGAGCCCTCATCAGTGTCCGTCTACGACCACAGCACTGCTATTAGCTAGTTTGGGATGGTTTCTGTCCTGCTGTGTGGAAATGTAAAGCTACCGTAATACAACTCTGAAATGTGTTTAATACAGTACATGGTCAATGCTCGCTGCATTGGGTTTATTTTTGGTTATCAAAATACCTAGAGAGAAAGGGCTTAGATTCATTTCTTAAAAATGTTTTGAATTGAGATTTTTTCCCCCCTTGAACCATATTTTGAGAAATAAACTTAAAAAATTTCAGTCCAATAATGAAGACAGAATATTTTTTTATATCTTGCTGATTTTCATTGGAAATAAAAATATCACAGGGCTATTTCAACAAAACTCTTTATTCCTTAATCTGTCATTTCACTCATTGTTTCAATTTTGCCGCAAGTGTCAAAGCTTTCGTACATAGGCTCACACACAGCCAACAAAACCTTAGATCTCGGCTAAATGAAGGAAACCAGGTAAAATCAGTGCAAGGTGAAGCTTTATCTGCTTCCATAAATAACAGCAGAAAAACTAAAGCGGGGGGGGGGGGAGGGTGAGTGTTTCGCTCTTGCTGAAGGATACGAACATATGACTCTGGTGTGGAGTGGAAAGCAGGAACAGAAGGTCGAGGTATAGTGTGTTTCTTTCCCTTCAGCAGACTGTTATGGCTATCCAAAGTGGTGGATGTAAGATAAGATAGAAAGCTAGAAGAATGAAGTTATTAACAGGGAAAGTATTACACAGGTTATGTAATATCACATAATCAAGTGTTAGATTTTTACTCCAGAGGATGAATGGATGATTTTGCTGAGTGACAGGGTTCCCCAAGTTGACAAGGGCAGAGCCTAGGTTAAATCCCAATAACCTTTTGCAAAAGCGTAAGCGCATGACATGTTGAAAGCATGTTACCTTGGATAACTTTATAGATTAACTGCAGTTACTAAACTATATTACTATACTAGATGCTACATGCTGTCTTTAGTTAAATTAAATGTGCCATGGTTTCACTGGTAGCAGCAGGTGAATGGGATTTCCACTCAAACCAGGTAGCCAAAAAAAAAAAAAAAAAAACACCCCCCCCTGAGCACAAATTAAATGTTTTGTTAAATAAAAAAATGGTGCTGTAAAAATAAAATGCTGGTATGAATTAGTGTTGTATGTACTACTGTTGCTTAATGTGTCATGGTAGCTATTTTACAATTTTGTAAAATGTGCTAGATTGACATACTGAAAACTTGAAATATGGAGTAGAACAGTAGAAGTCTTAAGAGCAGCAAGTTGGAATATAATATTTTTTGGTTTCAAAGTTACAGCAGAAAAAGAAACACGTAACCCTCCACTACTCCTGCTTGTACCAAATTGCTTCACTTCTCATTTGCGTAATATGAAAGTTCGCTTTGCCATGTAGCCTGTCACAGCCATTTCATATTAACATTAACATTTTTTTTTTTTCATTTTAACTGGAAATCAGCACAGCTTGCTGAAAATTAATGACTGTTACTTGGGCTGTCCCCCCACAGCACCATTTTTGTGGCAAAGAAGGAAACCAAAGTGGAAAACTAAAAGGTGACCACATGATCCACTTTGCTTCCCCCCTCCAATCAAATTTAACCTTGGTGTCCCATAGTCAATAAGGGCGGAGCTGGTCACTCGGCAAAATCAGGACGTGTGAGGATATACTCATCCATCATTCTGTCCTAACTATTGCTAAACGAAATAATCAGGATTAAATGAAATGTTACGTCCAAACTGACCTGCTTTCTTAATCTAGTTAACACTTTAAGCTGTGATTTGGCCCATTTGACTTTAGCTGCCTGAGAAGATGACTGACTATTGCTTGGCAGAG